>NC_037281.1:122500-127500 GCF_000002765.6 Plasmodium falciparum 3D7 | reverse complement strand
GTTTGTAAAATATTGTTTGAATTTATGTTGTTTTGATCATGTATGTTTTTATGAATTTTAATATTTGATTGATGGTCATTTTGTTCTAATTTTTTATACTGTTGTTCTTTTATTGATTGAAAATTATTCGTAATAATAGGTTGATTTATGAGTATTGAATTTTTTTTTTTTTTATGAGTTTTATTTTCATAAACATTTTTGGTGTTATTTTCTTTTTTATTTTTGAATGCCTTGGATGAATATTTTTTTTTTGTTTTTTTTTTAACACTGAGAGAATTTTTCTTTAGTTCAGATTTCATAAGAAAATGAAACTGATCAAAATATATATTTGAATTAAAATCACAATTTATTAATTCTATTTTCCTACCAAGAATATTTAAATGTTTAATGAAGGATTCATAAGTAAATTCATCAACATTTTTTTGAAATATTAGATTTAGAAAAATGTCTGTAATTTTTTTAGAAGGATATTCTTTATTAAACACTTCATTAACAAGCAGTCTGCTATAAGATCTATTATGTTGTTTAAAGATACTATTGAGATTAAAATTTTCTAATTTTTCTAAAATTTTTATTTTATTATTACTATTTAATTGTGAAGTGGATGTTATAAAATTTGAGTCATGTTGATTATTATTATTATCATTATTATTACTATCATTATTATCATTATTATCATTTTTGTTATCATTAGGTTCATTGTTTATTTTATCCTTTGGAATAATAACAATATTATTATTATTATTATTATCATTAATATGATGTTCATTATGGTTGTTATTTTTTTTTGTGTCCACATGATGAGTCATATATTCTTTTTCTACTTCTTTAGATAAACTACTCAAGAAAACATTTTCCTTATTTTTATTGTTCCCCACAATTTTGGTTAATAAATATTTTAACTTTTGTATGTTACTTCTCATAATATTAATATTATATAAACATCTTTCAATAATGTAATTATAAAAATCATATTCTGTAATATTTTCATCTTTATTTATCGGCCATTTAAATTTAAGTTGACATATTCTTTCATGGAACATATTTTTATCCATTTTTTTAATATCTCGAAAAATAAATTTCCATTTAGCAGATGGATCATTGCTACTACTATTAATATTACTACTACTATTAATATTAATATTATAATAATTATTATTATTATTATTATTGTAATTACTTCTGTTATTAGTATAAATATATTTACTATATGGTTCTTTAAAATGATTAAATTGTTCGACTGCCTTAGGATAATAAGGTTCTGCTATACGACCAAATAATAAAATTATATTTTTTAAATCATCATTTATTTTATATTCGCGATCATTGACGTCTACTTTTTTGTACAAATTATTATAATATATGAAATGCATCAATTTATACTTTTTACTTTTATACGACCTTTTTTGAACACTTTTCTTTTTCCATTGGTAATTATTAGTATGGATATTTTTTAAATTGCTGTTTTTATTATTACCTAATATTATTATTAATTTTATAGTAAAATAAAACAGAACAATATAAATACACTTGTAATTTATACTTCTTTTCCTCATATTCATTTTGTGATAAACAGGGACTAATTTAGTAAAGAAATAGAAAAATGTGTTAATCAAATCATAAACTCATCTTACTACACTTATTTTTAATTATTAACACATTTGTAATCACGTTTTTGTTCATTATGTTGGTATACTAAAAAATAAAATAAATATATATATATATATATATATATATTAAATATATATATTTATATATTTTTTTTTGTTTTAGGTATTTTTATTTTTTATCATGGATTCTATCCAAATTAACATAATTATCGTTACCATTTTTATTAATTGTTTTATTTTTTTAATATATATATAATATATACATATATGTATATATATTTTTTTTTTTTTCTTTAAATAATAAATATATAAATCAAAATTTTAGTTAAAAGGTTAAGGCTTTATTTTTTTTCTTTTTTTTTGATTTATTTCATTTTTTTTCCCAAGTGGCTGTTGAATGGTGAAAAAAAAAGGAAAAGAAGGTTTTTACAAGTTTCGTCATAGTGTCACATTTCATTAAAGAAGATTAAAACAAAACATTTGAGACTTGAACAGAAGTTGTATATATGATTTAAATTAAAATAATAAGAACATAATAAAAACCAAATTGTTTTTGTCGTATGGTATTATATATATATATATAATATAATTATATATTATTTCCCTTTGTAATAAGGATGGTATAAAATTCAACAATTTTATGATTACAAAAAATATTACAAGTCATAATTTCGTTTAATAAAAAAAAAAAACAAAAAAAAAAAAAAATGTAAATGTATATATAATTTATTAAATATGTATAAATTTATTTCTAAAAAAATGAAAAAAAAAAAAAAAAAAACAATCAAATAAAAATACAAAAAGTTAAGGGGTCACATATATATATAATATTTATTTATGTATTTATTCATTTATATATTCATATACACCCTATAAGATTTTATATTTTTACAAATAATGAAAAACATATAATATAAATTGTACATATAAATATATTATTCACGTGTGGAAGAATAAAATATATGTATATACATTTATTTTTAATAATTCCCGATTATAATACCCATCATGGGTAACATAATACCCTTTAAAACTTTTGAAGAAAAGGATACAAAAACAAAAGATTTAATTAATGATGAAAAATATCTAAATATTGATAATCCCAAAGATGTAGTTAGCACAATGAAACAGCATAATTCGATTAAAAATAATAGTAGTATGGAGCAAAATGAAAATAATATAAAACATGAATTAGAAAAAATAAAAAATGAAAACTTTTATTTATTTGATGATAGTTTAGACTCAAATAATATGAAACATCCTTGTCATGCTCAGTGGTTTTTGTTCTGGGTTTTTGCATCATATTTAAATGAAAAGTTTTCAGACACTGAGAAGGAAAATGTTCATGCCTTTTATTCCAACTTTCCTGAACAATGCATAAGAGGAAAAGGTAAAAACTGTTTTTCAGATTTCTTAAAAATATATCCAATTAGGTAAAAAAAAAATATATATATATATTTTATACATGTTGTTGTTCGGTTATTATATATTATTTTATTTTATATAACACTTTGAATTATTATACGTGGATATGTTGTTTGAATATACATATACATATATATATATATATATGTTGCATAATATCTGTTCTTATTATTTATCGGTTATATATGTATATATTTTTTAAATGTCTTTTCTGTTTTTTTTGATTTTCTTAAATGATTATATATATATATATATATATATATATATTTTTTTTTTTTTTTTTTGGTTGAAAATATGTATGTTATTTCCTAGGGCGGGGACGAGAGAAGAGTTAATGATGTGGTTACAAATGTGTGAAAATTATTGTAGGAAAAAAGCAGACTTACCTGTAAAAGTTTTTAAGTAAATTAAATAAATATATAAAAGAATTAAAATAAATATACTATGTTCATTATTTTTTTCTATATATATTTACCAATATTACTATAACTATCTTTGCTACTTTTGCCATAAATATTATTATATTTTTATTTTTGTATGAAAAAATGTTTTATATTATATATATATATATATATATTTCTACGTGTTAATATTTCATTTAATTTGACATTATATCATTCCTTTACTTTTATCATTTTTATTTTTAGTTATGGAAAGTTATTAAAAAGATGGAGATATGATGATGATTATATTTAATTTGGTATATGTGAATAACCTCTTAATTTTTTAATTGATTCTTTCATAATAAAAAATTATATAAGCAAATAATTAAATAAATACATATATATATATATATATATATATATATATATATATATATATATATATATTATATTTATTTGCTTCTTTTAAATTATTTTATTTTATATTGTTTTTTTTTTTTTTCTCATTTTTTCTTTCTTTTTATTTTTCTTTTTGGCATTTATTTTTTTTAATAATTTTGTTAGTTTTCATTAGAATTAAAAAATAATAATAATACATTTTATTTATTTATTCAATTATATTTTTCGTATTCAATTTAAAAATTTTAAAATTTTGTATTCTTATGAACAATCAAATATTAATTTTTTTTTAACTTTTGAAAAAAAAAAAATAATAAAATAAATGGTAACATGATTAATATATATATAATAATATATGCATTCAATTCGTTTCTATTTTTTTAATTTTTATTTTATTTTCTTCTATAACGTGGACTTCTGATAAGGAAAGAATAATAAATGAAAAAAAAAAAAAAAAAGCAAATAAATGAATAAATTAATAAGAATATATATATATATATATAAATATATATATATATATATATATATATATATATATATATATATATATTATAGGCATATTATATCGCTGCGGGTACAATAAATATAAATGTAAACATAAAATAAATATGTATATGTATGTATTTATATATTTTATTTTATTATTTTTTTTTTTCTTGTGAGTATGTATAAAATTATTTATTATGTTACCTGTCAGGTGAATTTCTATAACGTCTTCTCTCACTATTTGATACACTTGTTGATTTTCTTACTCTATCATATCTCTTTTTCCTTTTACTGTCATCTCTTGATGGTCCCCTTTCATTATCACTACTTCTTGCGTTTCTTTTATAATAATCATTTCTTCTATAATATTTATTATCAATCGATCTTCTATCATAATTCCTATAATCATTACGTGGACGCCTATCATATCTATCATGTCTATAACCATTATTACGATAACCAAAATTTCTCATACGATCTCTTCCATAAGGGTTAACTCTAAAATAAAAGAAGTAATATAATCATGAGAATATATACATATATACAAACACATATATATATATATATATAATTATTTATATTTTATTTTTGTAATTTTATATTATTTTACCTTCGTGAATCATATCTTCTCCTATCATAAGGTCTGTCATATTTTCTTCCGTAATAATCGTGTCTTAATCCATTCCTCTTTACTATA
>NC_037281.1:0-117500 GCF_000002765.6 Plasmodium falciparum 3D7 | reverse complement strand
TTTGGTTATATAGACATTGTGCTTTATTATTTTCATTTGTCTTTTTAGAAGTGTTAATAATTTTACACTTATCATTTATGTAATAATTATGACTGGTGCACTTTCCTTTACCTGAACTATGAATGTATAAATTTCTTGATAGTTCATCATAAGTAATTTGAAAATCTACATTTTTTATTATTGCCCAGGGGGAAATTTTATAAATTGAAAAATAGTAAAAGAAGGAAGCGATTAATATCGTCCTGAGTACTGAAGACATATTTTTGATGTATCGAAAAAAAAAAAAATATAATAAGAATATATATATATATATATATATATATATGTATATATTTACATGTATACATATTAATATAAATTATATATTTATATTAAATAGCAGTGAGGACGAAATGATAATATATGTTAATTTGCATAAATCTTAAATTTGATTTCTTTGTAAAAAAAAAAAAAAAAAAAGGAGTAAAAAATGTCATTTTAAAAATAAACAGCCAAACATTATATTTTATGAATAGAAAAAAAAAAGAAAATGAGAGAGAAAAAGAGAAAGATGTAAAATAATATCCATTTTTTTTTGTTATATTTTTATATTTTCATTTTTTTATTTATTTTATTTTTTCTCTTCTCCTTTCATTATATTTTATTTTAAATTTTATTACAACGTGGTAGAATTCATATATACATAAAAAGGAGTAAGATTTTAAAATTTTGTAGGCACCTTTTGTACAATATAGATAGTAGTAAAACCTAATAATTTTTTTTAATTAAATATTTAAAAATAAATATATATAAACATATAACACACTATTAAATAATTATTATTGCGTTTCACACAACTTGTGGAGGAATATAGTTATTATAAATCGGCAAGGAAATGAATAAATGCTTTCAATTTTATTTTTAAAGGAACGAAAATTACAGTTGAATATATCACATATTCATTTATAAATATATTATTCAACATGAGTTATTTAAAAGAAGTTAAAAGTAAAATGCAATAAAATAAAAAATCCGAGAAAAAATGAAAGAAAAATAGAAATCACAAATTTAATATAAAATCAAAATAAAGAGCAAATGCTGTAAATGAAATTGAAATAAAAGAAAATGACAAAAAAAAAAAAAATACATACATACATATATATATATAAGAAATAATAAAAGTTAAACAAAAAAAGGTATTAGCATATTTTATAAAGTTAAAAATTATATGAGACACTTTTAATTAATTCTTTATTAGATTATTAAAATATAAGATCCCGTAGATTTCCTAACTTTTTAATTATAAACAAGTGTATGGAATAACATTAATTATATATATATAATAAAATATATGGTTGATATCCTTTAAAATTAAATTATTATTAATTATTTTATTTTTGGTTAATCTGAATATATATAATATACTTATTGTACTTATTTAAAATACTAAAATGTTATATTTTATAAAATATGATAATAAATTGTTTATATTTTTTATATTTTTGATTATTCTTGGTTTCTAATTAATTCCTTCCATTTTCCTTGAAGCATCCATTGTTTTGTCAATGCGTCAAGCCATTCCTTTAATTCGTTTGTTTTCTTTTCTTTCCATTCTTCCCAATAGCTCACATCTGAAACATTAGCACTTTGACCTTTATAATATATCCATTCTTTCCATTCGATATATTCTTTAAAAATTCTGTTTCTCCATTTTTTCCATTCATTTTTTTTTTTCATATCAAAACGTTTTGACCAACTTTTATCTTCTTCATATTTTTCCCATTCATCATCTTCTATAAGTTTCCAATCTTGCATTAACCATTGTGTGAGTTTTTTCCCTTTCCATTTATTCCATAATGTATACTTTCTTATATTTAAAATTTTATCCATATATTTTAACATATCATACCATTCATCTAAAAATTGCTTTTTATATCTTGTTTCAAAAAATGTTTCCCATTCTTGTTCATTCCATGTCATCCATGGTTTTTGTTCACCAGTAAGTTCACCTTTCCTTTTTTTTAACCATTTAAACCAGATATTATAAATATATTTTATGTAACTTCTGAATTCTCTTTCTTTGTCTTCCAACCATTCGATTTTATCATTTTCACTTATTTCTAACCACACGCTCCATTGTTTTTCCAAATAAACTTTCCAATCTTCCCATTGTTTATTTTTCCATTGTTCTAATTCTTCTTCTGATTTATTTTCATATTCCTTTATATCGATTTTTTCATTATTCCAATTTGATAAATATGTTCTATTTTCTCTATTTGTTAAGATACTATAACGTCTACATTTTTCAATTTTTTTCTCAAAAGTTCTGGGTTTATTTATTCTATCTATTAATCCATTTTGTATTATTTCATCATACATTTTAATTTTATCCATATTGTCTTTATCTTCTTCACTATTATAACTTCCATTTGATGAATAATTATTTTGTGATGTCATATTATCTTCTTCTTTTATAGTTTCAGATGTTGAATTGTTCCCTTCAGGAGTCACACTTTCCTCTGGATTTATAGAATCATATGATGTATAGCTACCTTCTGCAGCCATACTTCCATCTGGATATATAGATTCATATGATGAATAGCTACCTTCTGTATCCATACTTCCCTCGGGATATATAGAATCATATGATGAATAGCTACCTTCTGCAGCCATACTTCCATACGGGTATATAGATTCATAGGATGAATAGCTACCTTCGGACGCCATACTTCCTTCTGGTTTTATAATATTATCCGATAAAATATTTTCTTCTTCTAATTTTTCCTTAACATTTTTATCATAATGATTTTGTATGTCTTGATTATTTAAATTATATATATTTAACTTCATATTATTTTGGTCCATGTTTACTTCATTTTCTTTATGTTCATTGTTTGTATTTCTTGTTTCCTCTTGTTCGTTTGATGTATTTAATTTTTCATTTTGTATATCACTTTTTTGTTCTTCTAATTGTTGTATATCGTTGTTTTTCGAGTCTGATTCAATAGAATCTTGTCCCATTAAATTTTTTAAAATTTTATCTTGCAATTTGTCAATTTGATACAAATGTCTTATATCCCTTTTTTTCATACATTTTCTTTTAAAATTTTTACGTGATTTTTTTGAATGTTCCGTTACATTTTTTTTATCATTATAATTGCATTCTTCTTTTTTATGTTGATTCATGTTTTCTATTTCTTCATTTTTATTTTCTTTATCATGATTCTTTAAGAGTTCCTTATGTTGTATTATATTTTTCATAGATTCATCATTGGTTTCATTTTGTATGGGTATATTATTTTGTATCATTCCATTATTGTCGAATTTATTAGTTTTTTCAAATGTGTTTTCTTTTTCTATTAAATTTGTAGTATTTTCATTTTGTTCAATTTGATTTTTATGTATATGTTTATTGACTGTTTTATCTTGTACATATTTATTATTTTGTTTTGTATTCATATTTTTATATGCATATTGTGATAATTTCTTTTTGATTAATTCTTTTTCATATTTTTGTAAATACAAATCATCATGAGTATAACTTATATTATTTAGTTCATTATAATCATTACCTAATATATTTTTTATCATTTCTATATAAAAATATTCGACTACATTTGCTTGTGACATTAAACTTTCTTCTAATATTTTTGTTATTATTTCATCGTCTAATTGTTTTCCATCATTTGAATGTGTAATAATAATATTATTTTTTAATAATTCTTTTATAACCTGAATTTGAAATATATATATGTCATTTTCATTTGAAGGTATATAATTTTGTGAAGAATTTTGAGACAATTGTGTATTTGATTTTTGTATTTCTTTTTTCCCTATATTTATTATATAATCCATTAGATCTTTTACTAATATATTGTTAGAAAATTCTTTTTCATTCTTTTCTAATGTCATAAGTTGTTGTAAGAATTTTATAAAAGATTCCAAATTTTTTTCTTTTGTGTCATGAAATTCCGTTAATAAATTATTATGTATTAAATGTTTTAAGGTTTCTACTTGAGTCATTTCTATTTCATTTTCTTTTAAGTTCATATCTTCATTTCTCACATTTTGTGATAAATCAGTTTCTATATCTTTTCTTGTCCTTCTTTTTGAAATAATACTTTTTCTCATTAATTCATGTATTACTTGTTCCATAATTAAATTTTTTACCCTTTTCATTTCTTCTATCTCATTTTCTACATTGTTATCATTATTTAATGATTCGATGATTTTTATTCGTGTCCTCTTAAAAATGTACTGCAAAAAAGAAAAAGAATGACAACAATGTAAAAATAAAATAAAATAAAATATGTACATATATTATATAAAATATTTTAAACACTGCCGAGTTAAGATGATCATATAAATCATGTATATATAATGTTACATTTATATGTAACTTACCAAATAATACAGATTTTTAAGCACAATATACATAAAGAGGGATATGGCAAAACAATAGGATAAAATTAAAAAGCCTTCATTATGTGTATTTAAGAAATCATCATTTTTTTCTAGACTAAAAATTGTAGGTTTTGGTGGGAAAATTCTGGTTTGCACAAAGGATGATTTTTCCATTGGATTAATTTGCATACCTTAATGAATTTTAAACAATATTTCTCTTCATATGTGTAAATTTTTATTTTTTTGTTTCACCTATAGGATTCATGAATATGTCATTCACTGAATCAATTAATAGAGTGTTTATACAAATAAATGAGATTAAAACAAACAAATATTAATAAGAAAAATTATATATATAAATAAATAAATAAATAAATATATATATATATATATATATATATTAAAAATAGTACATATAATAAAAATCATATATATATAACAAAAAATGGTATATATAATAAAAAATGATACACATATAATAAAAATGATATATATAATAAAAATAATATATATAACAAATAATGAAATATATAATAAAAATAATATATATAACAAATAATAATATATATAAAAATAAATAATATATATAACAAATAATGATATATATAATAAAAATAATATATATAACAAATAATGATATATATAAAAATAAATATTATTTAATCAAACATAAAATATGCAGGTATCATTGAAAATATATGCTTTAAAATATGTTGTTCCAAATATATTTCTCATTATATATAACACAAAAAAAAAAAAAAAAAAAATATAAAATATAAAAAAAAAATTAATCATTCTTTTAAACAATTTTAAAATATTTAAAATTGATAATAATAGAATTTTTTTCCTAATATTAAAGTGTTACATAATCTTTGGACATATATTTTCCATTTTTTCCAATTCATACAAATATCGTTAATTCTATTATATGAATTAAATTCTAGGAATATATGTATTTATATTTAGTATTATATGCATTTTATCTTGAATTATATATATATATATATATATGGTTTAATTTTTTTTTTTTAGTTTATAACAATAGTAATAATTATTAAATAACTAGGGAGAATAAACTATAAACATATATATATATATATATATATATATGATTAATCTGTGGGAATATATTATATATATATATCCCTATTTTTTTTTGAGTATATAATACCATATATATATATATATATATATTTATATATATATAATAAATTGAGTTCATTAATTATAACCTATGTCAATTTTATAGATAAAAATAAATTATATATTTATTTTTATTATAATAAAATTTTTTCTTTTTTATGAATTCTTAATAACCTTTATTTGATGAAATTTATTATTTTCATTTTCTTTATATATATATATATATATTTTTTTTTTTATTTTAAATACAGAAAAATATAAATATTAAAAATTACTAATCAAAATGAATACAAAAAAAATAAAAAATAAAAAATAGAAAAAAAGAAAGAAGAAGAAAAAAGAAATTATATAAATTTTTTTATAAAATATATGTACCAAAAATTAGAAATAAAACCCCCCCCAAAAAAAAAAAAAAATACTTTTTATTTTATCAAAAGTACACCAATTTTATTTTATTTTAAATTTATTTTTCATTGGGGTACACAAGTTTATTTTATTTTAAATTTATTTTTCATTGGGGTACACAAGTTTATTTTATTTTAAATTTATTTTTCATTGGGGTACACAAGTTTATTTTTGATTTATTGAAATGTTTGATTGTTGATTAGTTATTTTCACTTATATATTTAAAAATTTTAAAATCATTTTAATGTTTTCATTGACTTTTAATATAAATATATATATATATATATATATATATATATATATATTTATGTAGAACACTTACATGTACTATATCTATAACCACAAACTTTTTTTTTTTTATTTACGTTAATTTATTTCTATTCGTATTAGGAAAACTCAAATTATTTGTCACATGTTGAATTGATGTTCTATATAATCTTAATGTAAAAATATAAATTTTTTTTTTTTTTTTTTGGATGAAGTTACATGTGCAAAAAAAAGTGTATTTAAAAGCATTCTCATTTTTATTATTAGATGAAAGAAGAAAATAAAATATTGATCATACATATATGTATATATATTATAATGCAAACTACCAAAGGCATTTAAATTTTAGGAATACCCTATAATAAAAATTACGTTGATTACTACCATTTAAAATAAGTTCTTTTGAAAATAATATATGGTAGAATAATGTATTTATTTATTTAAGAAAAGAGATATTATAAGATGAATAAGGTTTATAATTTTTTATAATATACTTTTCATCTATTTATTAAAGAAAAAAAAAAAAAAAATTATATAATAAAACAAATAAAAATATTTTTTATTAATGATAATATATTATATTTATAGAAAGAAAAGGAAACTACAAAAAAATTAAAATAATTAATAGGTTAAGAAAAAAAATATATATGTATTTAATATTTGTGTTGTCAAATATTATTACAGGGTAAATCCATTTAAATATAAAACTATAGCATTTTTTTTTTTTTTTTTCCCCTTATTTTGAAAATATTAATATATGGATTTATCATTTTACAATTTTTATATAATAGGAACAAAAAAGAATATAAATATTTATATATTTTAATTTTTTATTTTTATATAATAATAAATATGCAACCAATATATTGAGATATAATAGTATATTTAATTTTATAGTATAAAGTAATATTGCATGCTTTCAATGTTTCTAATTATCATTTGTAAAAAAAAAAAAAAAAAAAGAAAGAAATTATGAAAAAAAATATATTATATGTATATATATATATATATATATATATATAAACATATGGAATACATTCTTTTATAGGTTCTAAAAAATATTTGGTTGTAACCCTCCTTTTTTCCCTTTTACTTCTTTTTTCTTTTTTATGTTTTGAATCTATATATATTATATATACATATTATTATAAATAGATTTTTTTCTTAACAAATTTTAGGGTAGTAAATTCGCAATATTTTTAAAAATATTATTAAATATTTTTAATTTAAAAAAATAATATATAGAATATTTATATATAAAACATTCTTTTATATAATATTCTTTTTTTTTTTTTTTTTTTTTTTTTTTATAATATTTCTAAAAAATAATAATTAAAAAGAATTAATAATAAGAATTGATTATTATTTATAATTTTACCACCAATGTTTTTATATAATATATTTTATATAAACATAATTATTTATAGATTTAATAATTTTATTTTTCTTATAAATAAAAATTATGCTTATATATTAATTTTTTAAAAAATAAAAATGCAGGTTTTCTATAATTTATTTTTATAATGCATATAATATAAATTATAAATAAACCATGCAAATATAAAAAAAATAATGTAAAAATATTAAGTATTTAAAATAATACATATATAATAATATTTTAAAATATATAATATTATATAATAAATAATATATTATTATTCTTACTATTCTTTTAAGCATACTGAGATATGTATTTTTATATTATAAATCAATCATCTGTCATGGGAAAAAAATTTAAACAGATATTTATTAATATATTTATAAATATTAATAATAAAGTTATTTAATTAAAAACCAAAAATAACACGTACAAAAATAAAAAGTATAAAAAAAAAAAAAAAAAAAAAAATTATGCCTAGTTTTTTTCTAAAAATTTTAATAACCTAAATTATATAATTTTCATTATAATTATTAAATAATCTGAAAATTTTATAGTAATACATATTTTTTTAATAAGAAATGTTTTCTTATCCATAACTAAATGAAAAAACAAAAAAAAAATTGAAAGTATTCTTTTTTTTTTCTATTTGAATATAGAATATATACATAAATTTTTATTAGATTTTATATATATATATTAGGTTGAATTATTTTATATTTATGATATATATAATATGTATATAATATATTATATATATAAATAATATAATAAGAAAAAGAATACATGTAAAAATATTAAATATATTAAGAAAAAAAAAAAAATAAAAAATAAAATTAAATAAAAAAGAAATATAAAAATAAGGAAATAAAAAATATATTATGTATATAAATAAAATAATTGAATAATAATAATAATATATATATATATATATATATATATATATAATATATATAGATTATATATAAAAAATACATGAAATATTTTTTTTTTTTTTTTTTGGTAGATTTATTCTTGATATATATATATATATATATTATATAATATATATGTTATTATAAAATACATTTATATATTTATTATTATAGTTTGACATTTTTAGAATATTATAATTTTTTTTATTGTTATGAATTTTTTTATAATGTTATTCTTTTAAATAAAATTACGTTAAAAGAATATATTTTTACAGAAGGAATATTGTATTATTATTATACATTATAAAAAATAAGAGATAATAATACAGGTTTTATAAAAGTTCAATAATGGAAAACATAATAAACAAGAAGAATACGAATGGGGGAAATAGTAATATCTTTGTTTTATTAAAATATTCTATATATACTATATTATTATGGATAGTAACAATTACATATAATAATGTAAGTTTATAAAATATTTAATATATATATATATATATATATATATATATATATATATATATATTTATATTTAACTATACATTTTTAATTTTTTTTTTTTTTTTCTATTTATAGTATACTTATAATGGTTATAACAATGACGGAAGTAAACAAGTGAGATGTAAGAGATTATTAAGCGAACCTGCTGTAGAATTTGATACAATTTTTGATGTGTTTAAGGAAAGTTTTCTAGATCAAATGGGTTGTAGTGATCAAGATAAGGATGAAATAAAAAATGCTATGAAAATATATTATGATAATATAGATATGAATGCATTGTCTAATGAAATACAAACCAATGATAATTTCTTTAACGAATTTGGTAATGATGTTAATAGTATTAATAAAATTATGAAAACTGATATTACAAATGAGCAAGGAACTAGTGCGGATAATAATACAACAGAAAATAATGTATCAACATCTCAAGTTGATGAACAACCTGAAGCATCCACTTCAGGAGTAGAAAGGATGAAGGAAAGATCCAATTTATTTGCAAATAACCTAACCGAAGAAAAAAATGATACAGGTGATATTAAGAAAGAAGAAAATAAAAGTAAACCATCACAATTAGATGGAAATAACCATAGTGAAACTTCATCACATCAAGGGGAAAAGAATAATGAAAATGAAACTGAAAAGAAAACTGATCAAAATGAAACTGGAACAAAAAAACCTTCTAAATATACAATGAATCTTGATTCTCCTCTGTTAAAAGGTTCAAGTGAAGGTGAAACTTCATCCAAAAAAGCACAAGAGAAAAGTGTAGAACCAACTAAAAAACCTTCTAAATATACAATGAATCTTGATTCTCCTTTGTTAAAAGGTTCAAGTGGAAGTGAGACATCATCTACCAAAGAATCAAATGATAGTAATGGAGCAACCAAAAAGCCATCAAAATATACAATGAATCTTGATTCTCCTTTGTTAAAAGGTTCAAGTGGGGGTAAAACATCATCTAATAAAGAATCAAATGAAAGTAATGAACCAACTAAAAAGCCATCTAAATATACAATGAATCTTGATTCTCCTTTGTTAAAAGGTTCAAGTGGAGGTGAGACATCATCTAACAAAGAATCAAATGAAAATAATGAACCAACTAAAAAGCCATCAAAATATACAATGAATCTTGATTCTCCTTTGTTAAAAGGTTCAAGTGAAGGTGAAACATCATCTAACAAAGAATCAAATGAAAGTAATGAACCAACTAAAAAGCCATCTAAATATACAATGAATCTTGATTCTCCTTTGTTAAAAGGTTCAAGTGGAGGTGAGACATCATCTAACAAAGAATCAAATGAAAATAATGAACCAACTAAAAAGCCATCAAAATATACAATGAATCTTGATTCTCCTTTGTTAAAAGGTTCAAGTGAAGGTGAAACATCATCTAACAAAGAATCAAATGAAAGTAATGAACCAACTAAAAAGCCATCTAAATATACAATGAATCTTGATTCTCCTTTGTTAAAAGGTTCAAGTGAAGGTGAAACATCTTCTAACGAAAAGCAAGAGGAAAGTAATGTTGCAACTAAAAAACCTTCTAAATATACATTGAACCTTGATTCCCCTCTTTTAAAAAGCGAAACAAAATCAGATGTAAAACGTGGATCAAATAAATCATTTAGTCTAGAAAATATTGGAAAACTCGATATAGGTTCTCTACTTGCACAAAATTTAGAATTACTAAAAGGATTTGCGTTGAATTTTCAAACATTGAGTTTATTTTTCTTGGTGTTTGTTGGACAATTTTATCCTAAACATTTTCAGAAGGCTGCAATATTCATTGGAATGGTAAATGTATTTTTAGAATGTAAACGTTTATATGGTAGATCTCAAAAGAAATTAAAATAATTTTTTTTTTTTTTTTTTTTTTTTTTTTTATTCATAGAAATTTTTATGTTTTAATTCATACTTTTTTATTATTAACAAATATATCGATTTGTTTAAAATTATAGTATTTGTATATATTAACATGTTATTTTTTGAATTTATTCTTATGTGATATATGACTTTTTCTAATATATTTTTTATCTTCATATATATATATATATATATATATATATATATATATAAAAGAAATAATAATGATATTATTTTGGAACATAAAAATCTATTATGAATACATATTGTTTTAATATTGATTCTTTTTTTATTTTCTTTTTTTTAAATATAATTATTTGCTTTTATTGATAATTAAGTATATATTTTTCGCATAAATATAACATTTATTATATGTTTTATCCTTATTCTTTTTTTATTAATATGAATATATTATGTTTTTGTGTATGTGTTTTGTTTTTTCTTTTTTTATTAAATAATTTATATATATATATATATATATATATATTTTTAATATATGTCTAAAAATAATTTTTATTAAATATTAATTCAATAATCATAAAATAAAACATAATGAAAAAAATATAATAATAATATATTATAATATAGATTTAATTATGTGTAATATATAAAGTATACTTTTATTTATTTTAAAATATTTTTATTCCATCTAATATAAAAACAATTTCTTCATAATCTATAAAAAGAAATTTCATTATAATTTTCTATTATTTTCTCTTTCTATTGGGAAATAAATTAGAAGTTTTTTTCCCGTTTAACTCTTAATATTATATATATATATGTATATATAAGAACTTTCTTTCTTAAAAAAATATCATAATTTTTAGAAATAAAAAATTATTATTATATTAATTATTAAATAATTTATTATTTTTTATACGTTGATATCAATTTACCAAAATTAGTATAGATCAAATCTGGAATGTTATATAAAAGTATTGAGAAATTAAAAAATTTATATGTATATAATTTTATTTATAATATTTTGGGGAATTTATTTATTTAATTTTTTCTTTTTTTTTTTCCTTATTTTTCCCTTTAATAATTATATATTTATATTAATAGTTTCGAAAAGAAAAGAAAAAAAAAATGTAGGCAAAAAGATATTATATATAGAAAATCAAATAAGTATACTATTTATTTATATATAATTTTCAATAAAATTTAAGCCATTTGCATGTATTGTTCTATATTATATTATTCTTTTTAGTCTATATTATTCTAGAGAATATGAAAAAAATAAAACAACAACAACAAAAAAAAAAAAAAAAAAATACATAAAATAAATAAATTGTTTGGTAAATATATAATTAAAAATTGATAATTTAAGTATGTTTTATGTAATAATATTGTGTATTCTTATCATTTTTTTATAGAAGAATATATATATATATATATATATATATAAATTATAATATTAAAAGAACCAAGTGTACATTCTATATATAAAAATAAATTTTGGTTACTACTCATTTTTTTTTTTTTTTTTTTTTTTAATATATAGAATATTTGATATATATTTTATTTGGAACATGTATATTATATATATATATCATTATCTAAATATTTTAAGTACTTTATAAAGGAAAAAGATATTATGATTTTTTTTAAATATGATTATTATTATATAAATTATATATATATATATTTATTTATATATTTTATTTGAATTATATATGTTACAATATCCATAATTGATATTCTTTTTTTTGGTAGTATAAAAATTGTTTTATAAAAAAAATAATTTTAATAATTTGTTATTTGTTATCTTATAATTATATTTATATATATTTAAATATTTTACCAAAAAAAAAAAAAAAAATAATAAGTATTCATAATTATTTAAATATAATAAATCTATATGTTATAAAAGAATATATATATTTTATTTGTGGTCTTTATATATATATATATATATATATATATATATTGTACTATTTTGTTTGTTCTTATTATATTTATGTTTATATGTATATATTTTTTTTATAATAATATAGTAATTGAATCTACACCTATAAATGTCATAATAAAAAAAAAAAAAAAAATGACTAATTTAAGATATGGAAATACATTTAATTTTATATGTAATAAATATGATGAAGTTATACAACACGGTTGTATTAATTTAGATAATATGCATAAAAATAATAAAAAGGGAAATAAGAAAAAATATATTAATATTTTTCCAATTATGAAAGTTTTAGTAATTTGTCTCTTATTGTCATTAGTGAATAAATCAAATGATGTAAGAAGAAGAAAAAAAAAAAAAAAAAAAAAAAAAAAAAAGTATAAAATTATATATAATATTTATATATGTTCATCAGTTGTACAGAATTTTACACATATATATATATATATATATATATATATATATATATATGTTTATATTTTATTTTTTTAGAATACATATAATGAGGATATATTTCAAAAGGATAAAGAGAATTGTGGTGGTCTAAGATACAAAAGATTATTAGCAGAACCAATTTTCGGATTTGATGTCATGTATGATTTATTTAAAGATAATTTTTTAGAACAAATTGGTTATAATGATGCACAAAAAAATGAATTAAAAGTTTCTATGAAATCGTTTTTTCAAAGTTCAAATAGTCAAGAATATACCTATTCTAGACGAGAAGATAATATTCATAGTATTAGTAAATCAAATGTGACAAACGTGAAAAGTGTGAAATTTGAAGAACCACAAGATGAGAAAAATTTAATTACAATTGAAGAAATAAAAGCAGACAATAATGATTCAAAAGAAAAAAAAAATGAAATAACTAATATAAACGTGGATGAAAAAAAGGATTTGGAAAGTGTAATTTCCAGTGAAGAAGAAAAAACACCAACTAGTAATAATATAAGGAAAAAGAGAAAGACCAAAAGGTCTCATAAGAATAAAGACAGTAACACATCTTATGATAATATAGAATTGAATAAAATATTAAAAGATGATAATATAGAAGTAAATAAAACATTAAAAGAAGATAATATAGAAGTAAATAATACATTAGAAGAAGATAATATAGAAGTGAATAATACATTAAAAGAAGATAATATAGAAGTTGAAAAACTAATTGATGAAAACAGAGAGTTAATTAAAAAAGAATCTATATATAAAAATAAATTAAAAGAAGATAATATAGAAGTTGAAAAACTAATTGATGAAAACAGAGAGTTAATTAAAAAAGAATCTATATATAAAAATAAATTAAAAGAAGATAATATAGAAGTTGAAGATCTAATTGATGAAAACAGAAAGTTAATTAAAAAAGAATCTATATATAAAAATAAATTAGAAGAAGAACCTGTTGAAAAAGGAATAAAAAGGAAAAATTATCTTTTTCTTATACTTGAAAAGGCAAAAGAAATTCCCCCAGGTGTTATTGTAGGATTATTTTCTATTTTTTACGTTGCACTAGGAGAAAATAGATCATCTTTAATTTTATTAATTGTAATATTTATTTTAACAGTACATACATATTTGGAAGTAAAAAGAATATGTCGATTCTTAAATATAGATTAAAATTTTGTTATGAATAAATAAAATTTAATAATGTATACATTAATATAATATATCTGTATATATGTCTATGTATGTTTGAATAAACAAGAAAGAAAAAAAAAGCAAAAAAAAAAAAAAGCCATACTTAATATTTATTTTGAATTAATGTATGTTTGAAGTATATCAATTTGTTCATAGATATTAAATAGTATGTATATATATATATATATATCTTATAAGTACATTCAAATATTTTTATTAAAATATACCTTTTAGTTATAGACAATATAATTCATTCTTTACAGTTTTTTTTTTTTTTTTTTTTTTTTTTTTTTTTGATGTTGAATAAATACTTATTTATTTTTTTTCTTGTATAAAAAATGGCTTTTTCATTTTATTTAATTTTTTTTTTTTTTTTTTATTGTGTAATAATATATCTACTTATTTTTCTTTTACTTTAATGATGAAAAAATTATGATTCTTTGGTTTTTAAATAATTAAATATTTTTATATTAATTTAGGATAAATGATAATATATTAAAAATACGAATTCTTTTCTTTTCCTTTATTTTATTTTATTTTAAAAATTATATTATATTATATAATTATAAAATATCCGAATGAATTTGTCCAATTTAAAAAAATTACAAAATATTAAAATATAAAATTGAGACAAAAAAAAAAATAAGGCGTTTTCTGAAATTACTTTTATATTTATATAAATATTATTATATGGAAAGTGAATGTTGCCTTTAGGAAAATATATGAACACATATATATTTATACATATATTTTTTAAGGAAAGAAAAAAATAAATATGTACTATTATATATTGTTCAAATGAAAGAAGAAAACCAATTGAGCAAAGAACATTTTAGTAGTATTTAAATAGGATAGTTCTAAAGAATTATTTTATCAGAAAAAATTTATGAATTTTTGTATAGTAACTTGGAAATACTTTGCATATATATGTTGTATATATATAATATATTTTATTATTTAATTATATTTTTTAATTTTTCTCTTTTACAAACAAATTGAATTATATTTTATATGTGGGTTTCCTTATTTACATTCATTTTTATAATTGTTATTAAATATTATATTAATATTCTTAATATAATTTTTGTACTTTTTTTTTTTTTTTTTATTCCTAATTTTTATACAACTGAGTATACTAAAAATAAGTACAACAAAAATTTTATTTTTTAAAAGGAATATAAAGAAATATCAAGAAAAATATAATAAAAAAGGGGGAAACATTAAGGAATAAAAAAAAAAAAAAAAAAAAAAAATATATATATATATATAATATAATTATATATATAAAATAATAAATATATGTATAATTTTATTATATTTATATAATATAATATATAATATATATATTATATATATATTATATATATAATAATATAATGGTGCATGTATATAACCATATATGTTTTTCCTTTATAAAAAAAGAAACTTATGAATAATATATAGTATATATTATATAACAATATTGATATCAAAAAAAAATTTTCTATCTTTTTTAACTCACAACTTACATATATATTTTATTTGTACGTATAAAAAAACAAAAAAAACCTTATTTATTTGTATTATTATAAAATAATATATTTTTATAAAGAAAAATAATATATAAAATTAATACGTAGGATCTCTTTGTACTTGTTAATGTAGGATATATAAAAAAGAAAAAAGAAAACTGTAAAAGCAGAAATACAATTTATAATATATATTATTATTATATATATATATAATATATATAATGCATTATAAAAACAAATACATTTTTATTTGGTTGTAAATAAATAAATATATATATTATTAATATATATATATAAGAAGAATAATTATATTTATAAACATTATTACCCATATATACTTATATATATAATAAATGTATTTATTATATTATTATCATAATTAAAAATTATTATTCTTTTCTATAAAGAAAATATTGAAACTTTTTTTTTTTTTTCTTTTTTTTGTTTTTTCTCCATATATATTATTATATATATATATAATATTGTTTAATTAAATATACTCTAATGATTTAGTATATATAAATTTGTACAGAAAATTAAAAAAAAATAAAAGAACTTGTATTTGAAAGGTATTCGTATGGTTATAATATAATTGGTTAAAAAAAGTAGTATTCTTATAGTTTTTATATTTAAATACTGTAAAAAATATAAAAAAAAAAAAAAATTATATTTGTAAAAGTTTGTTTTGTTTTTATTTTTTTTAAAATATTTTTTACATAGAAATAAATATATCTAAAAAAAATAAATATATATAATATATATATTATATATATATTAGAAATAAGTAACATTTTATTTGTAAAATTATATATAATAATAAAATATATACATTTTTAAATATATATATTTCTTTTTTTAATATGATATATTAATTTTTATAATCCTATTGTTATTTATAAAAATAATAATACTTTTTTTTTTTTTTTTTTTTTGTATATTTTTTATAATGTATCTTAAAATATATTTATATGTATGTATTATATATAATTAATTATATTATTTATATATATTTACTTAAATAGTATATATAGATTTATATGTTTATATTTTCATGTATCAATATAAATATAAATATATATATATATATATATATATATATATATATAGTGATTAGTTTCGTGAATTCATTTTCTTTTTTTTTTTTTTTTATAAATTCTTTATATACATTATTCTTTTATTTTTTTTTTTTTTTTCTTTTACAATGTTATTATTAAAAAGAATATTATGATAAAAGATCATAATAATAACGAAATGAGTATGAATTTTTATACATACAAAAAAATGATTAATGATAATTCCACAAGTTATTCTAGTTCGAAAATGGAACCAGAAAGTAATAGATATATTAAGGGGAAAAATATAAATATTTTTCCGTTATTAAAATTTACTGTATTTACCCTTTTAATATGGATAGTGACATTTATAAATAACGTAAGGAATATTAATATAAAATGAAATTAGAAAGAAATAAAAGAAAGAGAAGTATGTAAAATTATATTATTAATATAACATATATATATATATATATTTATTTATTTATTTATTTATATTTCATTTTTTTTTATATACCGTTTTTTTTTTAGTATGGAAATTATATGAATGATGGGTGTAGAATGACAGATTTAAGTACTAGTCGATTTTTATCCGAACCACTATTAGAATTCGATACTGTTTTTGATGTGTTTAAAGATACCTTTTTAAAAAATATGGGTTGTAGTGATGAAGAAACAAAGAATATAAGATCAACAATGAAACAATATTTTGATAATATCGATATGAATGCATTATCTAAAGAAATGAAAGAAAATGGAAATTTCTTTGAACAAATAGGAAATAATGAAAATACGTTGGAAAGATTTATGAAAAAAGACATAAGTCAATTAAAATGTATAAATGTTGAAAATGCGGAAGAAGGTGAAGAAATACCTAAACCTTATACAGTTGAAGAAGTGGATCCAAATAATCCAAATAAAGGAGAAATTGGTAATATGAAATTTAATTCAAATTTTATTCGTAGAAGTGTTATTACTTTAAAAAAAATAGGCACGTCACCTACTTTTCTTATTACAATGACAGCAATACTTTTGAAAAATGACAATTTTAAGACAGCTTTATTATTAATGGTTGCTTTATTTTTAAAAGGAGTAAATTTTGCATTAGATTTAAAAGCATATAATGATAAATTTCATTTCATAAAATTTAAATAAATATTTAAGAAAAGACTAATTTGATTTATTACTTATAAGGTAAATATATGTAAAGTGATGTATATATATATATATATATATATTTATTTATATGTGTACTTATGTTTATATAAAAATGTGTATTTTTTGCTTTTTATTTTGTTTATATTATATATACCTTCCATAAATAATAGAACTAATAGGTATATGTAATTAAATTTTGCTATTTATTTATTTATTTATTTATTTATTTTATCTTATTTGATTTTATTTTTTTTTACCAATTTATAGTTATATTTATATGTTTTGTAAAATATATAATATGTGTATATATTTCTATATATGTTTTTACATATATTTTATTGATAAATATATTTATATATATGTGAAATGATGATTTTTTTTTTTTTTTTTTTTTTTTTTTGGAAAGAGTTTTTTCCGTTATATTTTTTTACATGTGTTCCTCTCTATAATTAATTCATGACGTTTTGATTATTATATTTTTTTAATTATTAAAATTTACAAGGAAAAAACACAATTTTTTTTTTTATAATATATACATAAAAAATAATATATTTTTAATTTTTTATTTTTTTAAAAATAAAGGAATACAATATAACTGTGAAAAATATCACGGGAGTTATTTATTTCACAATTTAATATATAATAAGGGATATATATATATATTTTTTTTTTTTTTGTCATGTATAAATGGCTATAATAAATGCGTAGCTTATGACTATTTTTATAACATAAAATAAATATGCATAAATTTTTACATTGTACTGGTATAACTAAAATTTTGTTTAATTTAATAATTTATATCTGTAAATATATAAGGATAACTTCCGAATTTTTTATTCTCTTTCAATGAATAATTATAACCATGTATGTACTTTTTTGGTTTCTTGGATATTTCATTTTTTAAAAATGTTATATGTAAGCAATATGTTCATATTATTTAGGGTAAGTTTTCTATTTCTTTATTAATATATATGCTATATTTCTGTGAACATATTTTAAATGTTATTTATTTTATTGTTTCCTTAAATGAGACAAAAAAATTAATTATAATTTTATAACTATATTATATAATAAATAACCATGACAAATTTTTTAAAAGAATCGTCATAAATGTATTAATTAATATTATATATTCTGTAATATAATAATACAAAAATGAGGAAGAACAATAATTATATAAATAGAAATTTATAATTTAAAAAAAAAAAAAAAAAAAAAATATATATATATATATATAATATATATGATAAAAATATAATATATATAATAATATAATAAATATTTTTACATCTTATATAATATGTAAAGCATATTTAAAATTCTGCATACATATTATATATAAAAAAAATAAAATAAATAATTATATATATATATAAATATTATATTAAAATATTATATATTATAAATATATGCATACATTAATATATCGATGGTAATTTTTATTATATTATATAATAATTATATAAAAATATATCTTTTTTTTTAAGTATACAAAATTATAACTTTTTTATAAATATATATTAAATGGAATTAGATTCTTTGGATTTTTCTTTAATTTTAAATATGACAAATATTTTATTATATTATTAAAAATGTATAATTTATTTATTACCATATTATAAATTATTTGGTTATGTAATTACGGATATTATATATATATATATAATATATAATATATTATATATTTATTATATTATATTATTATTTTAAAATAATTAAAAAAGAAAAAAAAAATATATTTTTTACAAAAGTAGATTTATATTAATATTATATTTTTTGGTTATTTTAAATGGTGTTGTTTATATAAAGCATTGATTTATATATTTTATATTATTTTGTCCTATAAATTCTGATGATTTATTTTTTTATTTTTTTATGTATTTTTATTAAGTTTTATTTCTAAAATTAACGAATTTTCAATGTTTTGCATATTATATATATATATATATATATATATATATAAATACATATAATACTTATATAATATGTAATACATAATATTTCTTTTATTTGTTTTAATTAGTAAATATATTTAATATAATGAAATAAATTTTTAATATTTTTTTTATTAATAAAAATATACATTCATATATATAAATATATATGTAAATCAAATTTGAATTATAATTTCAGGACGTTTTATTTTTTTTTATTTCTAATTCTTTATATATAAATTTATTTTTAATATTATACATATATATATATATATATATATATAAGTTTGTAGAGCATTAAGTTAAAAAAGTACCTATTTAAAATATCGAGTGCACCCAGTAAAAATTATAAGACAAAAAAAAAAAAAATATATAAAAAGAAGGGTATTATTATATATTATTGATATAACATGGATAAGACAAATTATAGTATAAAGAAAATGTTTACATATTCTTCTTCTAAACCTAAAATTTTAAGTTTCCTAGGAATAGTTCTTATCTGTATTATGGTGAATAAATTAATATATATGTATAATGTTTGTATAAATTTTTAATTATATATGGTATATAAAATATTATATATTTTTTTGTATTAATATTGTTATAATATCTAACATTTTGTATGAATTATTTATTTATTTTTAGAATTTATGGATATATAAGAACAAAGGAACATCGAACTTTCATGAAGGTAAAGTACATCGTAGAACATTATCAGATAATAATGCAAAAAAAGAAGGTAGATCAGGTATTGAAAAGGTAAAAAGCAAATCACAACATTCTCCATGTAGTATTAGTAATAATGCTGCAGTAGGATATTATGATTATTTAAAAATATATAATGATGGAGAATGTGAAAAAGAATTAAGTGAATCAGATATGGAATTATTAAACCAGGAAAATGATGGTTTTTTAGAAGATATGTCCGATAGTATAAATAAACAAATAAAAGAACTAGAAAATGTTCCATCAAAGGATATTATTCGCAATATTTGGTTTAAGGTACATTGTAATGAGAGAAATAAATTTCATTCTCTTATATATAGTATAAGAAAAATACATGATAAATATTTTAGTGATACCAATAAAAATGAAGAACTTGGTAAAAAAGTATGGAATAAATGTTGTGCTATAATTACTGAAGAATTATTAAAATTAGATAGTATTCAAAATAGTCAATTTCATAATTTAATGCAACAAGAAACAGTAACGCTTCAAGAATTTGAAGATTTTGTTAAATTTAGTGTGAATGGATATAAAAATACAAAAAAAGAAACCAAAAAAATTTGTATTAAAAAATTAAAAAAGGCATTAAATCAGAGATTATAAAGAATTAGGAACACTCTATAAGATAAATTTTTAAATGTTACATGTTATATATTATACGTTATTCAAATATATATACATAAATATATATATATATATATATATATATATATGTAATAGTTATGGGAGATGAATACAATTTTCTTTCTTTGTTTATTTATTTCTATTTTTGTTTATTTGTTTCTTTCTTTTTTTTTTTTTTTTTTTTTTTTTTTTGTTAATTATGAAACTTTGTAAAAAATATTCATTTGTTGAACTGTAGAATCATATTAAATATATTAAAAACGTATTAAGATCATATATATATATATAATAAAAGTTTAATATTTTTTCCTAAATACAAATTATTGAATTGAGAAATATATAATATTATAATGAAAAAAATATATATTAATGTATCCTTCTTTGTTTTTGAACACGTCTATTTAATGTAGAATGTTTTAGTAAGGATATTAAATAATATGCATACATATATACTTATATATCATTTTTATATGTATAATAGGTTTATAACATAAATGTTTTAGGTTCATTATTTCAAAAAAATATATATATAAATATAAATATATATATATATATATATATATATATATATATATACATATATATTAACAATAATTTTAGAATTATATACGTTTTAAGTTATTTAGAATTATTCTTTATTTTTATATAATTTTTTTAAAAATATGCAGTTTTGATATTAAATTTTTTTTTCTTTTTGACATATTTTTTGATTAAAAAATACAATTAAAAAATATTAATAATATTAAAAGATTAATTATAAGGATCAAATATACATATATATATATATATATATGTATATATAATTAATATTATTAATGTACTTTTTTTATATCAAAAAAAATCAATAAAAAATATTGATACGTACATGTAACCATATTCAATAAGAAGTGAAATAAGTATTTAAAAAATGACCTTAATTATTTTATTTATATATATAAATTTTATTTATTTTTTTTTTATATAAATAGAAAAAGGTTATATTATATATTAATTAATATTTAAAAAAGAAGAATAATAATAAATTAAAATTTTCTCATATATAATAAATATTAAAGAAGCCATATTTTATAATGAATAAATAAATAAAATATATGTTAATATATATATTATTTACTATTTTAAGTTTGACTCTTTTTTTTCACATTTATAAATTTTTTTTTTTTTTTTTTTTTTTTTCAAAAAGGAAATATTTTCAAATCATATATATATGTTATATTATATATATTATATTGTATATATATATATATATATATATATAATATATTTATAGCTTGTCTATTTATTATATATTTTTATATATATTAATATAAAGAGTTCAGCATAGATATATATGTAACTATAATATAATTATAATATAAATATAATAAATAATTTGATCTAAAAGTATATTTAATATATTCGAAATATATAAGATATTTCTAAAAATGATTTATTAAAAAAATATATGGCTTATTAATATTTTCTTTTTTATAAAATACAGAATTTTTTTTATTGAAAGTATTCTTATGTTTAAAATTATTCTATTAGTAAAATGAAGCAAATATCATTTAAAAATATTTTTATAATATAAAATGCATAAATAATATTTTATTTTATTTGATTTGTTTTTTTTTTTAAATTTATTATTTTGTTTAATTTTTTTTTTTTTATATATATATATTATTTATATATAATATATATTATAATATGTTTTTATAAATTTTGAAAAAAAGCTAATTTAAAAATTTATATTTTATTTAATATTTTTTAAGGATATTATTAAAAAAATGTATTATGAAAAATAATTAAAAAAAAAAAAAAAATATATGATTTGATTGTATATATAGCTGCTATATTTATAATAATTTGAGTAAAAAAATAAAAACAAAGATAAAACTTTTTTGGTGATAATTTTTTGTTCACTATATTTATTATTAAGATGTACATAAAACACTGAATAAAATAAATAATTGGATCTTTTTACTCCGTTATAAGAAAAACAATAAAATTAAAATATTATATATATATATATATATATATTCCTTTTTTTTTTACATGACAGAAATAATTTTAACAAGTGATTTTAAAACATTTTTATTTTTATCGTTCATTATTATAATTCATTTTTATTTTTTGGTATTTTTATATAATTTATACTTTATTGTAAAAATTAAAGTTTACATTCATATTTTATTATATAATATTTTGATACACTAAATAAAAAAATATATATATTATATATATATATCATAATATTTACGTTGCATTTAAATATTATATGCCTTGGCTATTCTTTTGCACAATTTAGTATAAGTCATTGAAAATAATTTTATTCTTTATTTTAATATTTTATTTAATTTTTTTTATATAAAGTGCAGTGACAAGCAGTTTAAAAATTTTTATATATATATATAGAAAAATATACTTTTTGGATATATATATATATATGTGTACGTATAATTGAATATTAAAAGAAAATAAAAAAAATTATATATATATTTATATTGTGTAAATTTTAGTTGTCAAGTTTCAAATTAATAATAAATGAATAAATATAAGTTAAACATGAGAAATATTTTAAGGTTTATGCAACCAAGACCATGTGCGGTTTTTTTTGTAGCCGTAGTTTTTATTTTTTTAAAAGTAAGGTTTTAAAATAAATATAAAAAAAAAAAAAAAAAAACAAAAAAAAACTTAAGTATACACACACATATATATATATATATATATATATGTATCTTATTTTTTGCTAGTATATTTTTTAAGAAATAACTTTATATTGTCTATTATTTATAGAATGCATCCATATGGGAAGAAAAAGGAGGTATTGAAATTAAAGCAAGACAAATTAAGATTTTGTGTGAATTATGTATTGATAATTATCAGACTTTGAGAAACAAAAACAGTGAACATAAAGAGAATGATTCACATCAACAGAAGGATGTAAATAATGAAGAACGCAAAAAGAAAAAGAAATCAAAAAAATATCAAGATGGTAAGATAGATGATTTTTCAAATACTAATGATGTGACATTTGATAATACATTATATGATATGGAAGTAGTACCTGTTCTTAGAAATAAAAATCATCAGAGAGTTTTATCAAATGAACAAATAAAAGAAAAAATAGATAGTTTAGGTGAAGTTGTGTCTGTTCAAGATATGCATAAAATATTTGATTTAATACATGATAATGAAAAAAAAAAGTTTTTTAATATGAAAGAAGATATACATGAATATAGTGAAAAATTATCTCAATATTATGATATACCTGAAAATATAAAAAAAAAATGTTGGTTAAAGGCAAGTTATGAAATGGAAGAAACTTTAATAAATAAAGAAAATTTCTTTTTTAAAAATTTTCATGTTTTTGCTAATATTGGTGAAAGAAAACGTAGTTCACTTTTAGATGCCATTTATGGATATCAAAAAAAATGGAAAGAAGTTAGATATACAGTTGATGAAACTTGGCGTGAATATATTTACCAAAAATTTATTGACTTTGATAACAAAAGAAAAAGAAAATTACGATCACAATAACAATAAGTTTATAACATATATATATATATATATATATATAAGAAAAGAAATAATATAAATAAATGAATAAAATTATATATGTTTGATTTTTAAAAGCTTTATTTAACGGTAAATATGCATGTATATGGTTCTTTCCCGTTATATATATATATATATATATATATATATATATATATATTTTTTTTTTTTTTTTTTTTTTTTTTGTTAATATTTGTAATAAAAAATACCATAAAAAAAAATAATTCTGTTTTCCCTAATTTTTATATGAACTAAAAAATTAATTATTGAATTTATAATATGCTACTTTATTTTATTTTTTTTTTTTTTTGATAAATATTAATTGCTTCTTGTATTTATAATAATATTTAAGTTAAAATATATTATATTATTCCAAAGAAATTTTTTACATGAAGAATTTAATATGTATTTCGCAGCTTCTCAAAATAACACATTTTTGTTAATTAAAAAAAATATATATATATATATATATATATATATATTTCTTATATAAAATGATCAAAAATATTATATTTGTAAACTAGTTTTATTTCTTAAATATTATTTGAATAAGAAAATAAATTATTAAATGAGTTATAATAAAAAATGTACGTATTATCATTAAGAATTATAATATATATATATTATTATACAATACATTTTCTAGAAACAATACTAATAATAAAAATTAAAAAAAAAAAAAAAAGAAATATTAGTAATATGCCAACTCAAACATTTTATTGTATACATCTTAAAAAAAAAAAAATTTCATAGTATTATATATACCATGAATTATTAAAATACTATATATATAAAATAATAATAATATATTTTAGAATAATAATCTAAGATGCAAGATATATATTTTATTAAAATTTAAAAAAATGGGCAAGTCTTGTTTTTTCCTTTTTTAAATACATCATATAATATATCCTAGGTGAAAGAGAAATATATACACACATATTTATATTTTTATATATTATTATATATATATATATATTATATAATATATTCATTTGTGTAATATAAAAACATTTAAAAATAAAATGCTTCATAGTATTAACATAATTCGAAATAAATTTATTCTTAAAATTAAATTAACACACTTTAATAATCAAAAATATTTATAAAATATATTTTTAAAATGTAATTTATTCTTTAATTTTAACATTATGATTATATATATTATAACTAACTAACTAACTAAATATATATATATATATATATAAATATATATATATGTGTAAGAAAATACGTGTAATCGTACATATATATAATATATATATATATATATATATATATATATATATATATATATACATTTATTTTATGCACATTTTAAATATCATTTATTCATCTTTTATAATTTATCATTTAAAATGATAATTTTTTTTAAATAAAATATATTAATTATTTGTATTATTGATTATTATTTATTTTATTAGTAGTATTTTTAGTTATTATATTTTTTTTTTTAAATGAATTCTAATAAATATTTTTATTATTTAAAAGAAATAAAGTAAAAAGTAAATAATTTTCTCTCAAGCATTACTTTATTTATTATAATAATATATCTGTTTCTTTTATTACCAGTTTTTATGAATTTTTTTTTGTTTTAAATTATATTATCTTTTTGAAAATTTTTTATGTTTTTAGAACCTAACTGCTTTTTATATAAGTATTATTAAAATATATAAAAATGCTTATAATAGTATATTTAATATAATTTAAAAATAAGATAATACCACATTAAGACTAATAAGTACAATATATAGATAAATATAATAATAAATTGGAAAAAAAAAAAAATTGTTTTTTGCAGTCTATTAATTTATTATTCATATATATATATATATATATATATATATATATATATATATATATATATTTTTCTTTTTATGATACTTTTATTATTTTATTTTAATTTTTTTTTTTATTTTTTTAAGTTTTATAATATATATTATACATTATATAATTATGCTACCATAAAGTTTTTAGAAAACAAGATTTATTCCATATTGTATAAAAAAAAATATATATGTTATTTTAATATTAAAATATATATAATATATGGATAACATATTATATATATATATTTATATTTATTTATGAGTTTTTAAAGTAATAAAAATATTACATTAATGTATTTATATTAAGAATAATTTATATATGCATATAATATTTATATATATACCATTACATGTATTTTTATATGTGAATAGGTAAAATTTTGTGGTACGAGAGTAATATTTAAAAAAAACATTGAATTTTTTAATATATTATTTTAAAGATTAGTTCTATTGTATGATCGATCATTTGAATTATATATATATATATATATATATAATATTTATTTTTATATAATTTTTTAAAATAATAAAAGTATTACTTTTTTATATTTATATTAAGAATTATATATTATATATTTATATATTTGAATATGTAAAATTTTATGGTAGTAGAGTAAAATATTAAGAAAAACATTGAATTTTTTAACATATTATTTTAAACATTTGTCTTATTGTATGATTGATTATTTGAATTGTATATGTATATTTTTTCTTGTTCTATTTTTTTAAAAAATTTCATTTTTTTTATATATTACATGTTCTATATATACAATAATGTGAATAATAATATGTTTAATATTTTAATTATACTTCTATATTTTTTTATTGTTTTAATATAAAAAAAAGAATTATTTTTTTTTTTTTTTTTTTTTTTTTATAGCATTTATACTTTATTTATTTTTTATAAAACAAAAACATACAAAGAAGAAAAAAAAAAAAAAGAAAGAAATATTGAATATTTGATAATATAAATAAATTATATATTATAATTCTTATATATTCTTATTTTTAGAGTAATTTTTTTTTTTTGTTAAAATGTATATATATATATATATATAATTGTATATATATATATTTATGACATATTATATAAAAATAGTAACGTCTACTATTAAGTTTTTTTAACTTTTTTTTGTATAAATATATGTATATATATATATATATATATATTTTTAATACATTACAACATTTATTTTAATTAGTGTTTTTGTTTTTGTTTTGATATGTTTTAAATGCTCATATAAATAAAGTATAATTTGATTTTATGTTTAAAAAAAAAAAAAAAAAAAAATTAATATAAACATGAATGACACATATAGTTGTCCATAAGTTATTATTTATATTATTAGATACATTTTTCATTATAGAAAGTATCAATTCAAATTCATCTGTATGTGTATAATATTAAAACAATTGTATATTTTATAACTTATATATATATATATATATATATATATTTTTTTTTATATAATTTTTTTTTGTGTGTTTAAGTGTAAATTGTGCATTAAGATTTTATGTTCGTAATTTCTAACATATTATTATATATATGTGTATATATTTTTTTTTTTTTCTAAAAGTAGAAATATTGAAAATATTTAAATAGACTGCTTTATATTAATCCATTCACCTATATATATATTTATTTTTTTTATTTTTTTTATATTTGTTTGTTGGTTTTAATTTGTTGTTTTATATTTTTTTTAAATTTAATTGAATATGCTCAATTTTAGGAGGTGGAGTTCAATTATATGTAAAGAGTTAATGATAAAAATTAATATAAAATCAAATGAATATAAACTTTTCTCTATTTATTTCAAAAATGATAAGAAAAATACAAAGAATTGTTTAGTTCCTACCGTATCTAAACGTATTACTATGACAGTTCTAGGAATGATTTATTTGTTAATTAAAGTAAAGTCAAAATTTTAATTTAATAATAAATATATGATTATTAGAAATATATATATATATATATATATATATATATATATGTGCATATTTATTTTACAACTTCGTAGTTATATATATATATTTAATTTATTATTATATATTTGTCATTATTTTTATTTTCATTTTTATTTTTTCCCCTAGGATGTTGCATTAATTGAACATAAAAAGATATCACAGTTGAAAATTGTTGATAGATATACGAGGAAATTAGCTGAAGCTTTAAAAGATGATGAAAGATTTGAAAAATTGTTATTGAGTAACGATATATATGATAAAACAGGAAACAAATCAAACGTCAATGATCATGAGAATGTTAAGGAGGAAACACTTAGTGATGTTAATTATGATAATAATGAAGATGAATTAAGTAGTCATATTCCAGATGTTAATTATGATAATAATGAAGATGAATTAAGTAGTCATATTCCATATGTTAATTATGATATTATCAAACGTTTGATTTATGATGATAGTAAGAAATATTATTTGAATGAAAAAAATAAGGAAGAAATAAGAAATGCTGAAAAGAAATTTAAAAATATATTAAATGAAGAGAAACATGATAAAGATGATTATATAATATTTGATGATGGTAATCCAGAAGTTCATTTTTTTACTAATAAAGATAATATGAAAATAGCTAGATATGCTTGGTATATTCCAAATGCTAAAGCTCATATATTTGCCCTACATGGAATTACTTCACACTTAAGAAATGAATATTTAAATTACTATGGTAGACCTAAATGGGTAAACGAAAAAAGGAATACAAATGGAGGGGATATAAAAAATGAGAATGGAAGTACAAAAAAGGGTAAGTGTGAATCTTGTGATATTAACGAATTGAAGAAAAATGTAAAATCAGAAAATGCCTCCCTCAAAAGTGCATCTGCACATTCTATTATGAGTGATACGGAAAAGAAGAAAAATAATTTAAAGAAAAATGTCCATTCAGAAAGTTCAGTTAGTGAAATGAATTTTAAAACACATATTGATGATACGAAGGTATTGCTAATTGATGAAAGTGATAATAATGAAAATGTTGATAGTAATTTATATTATTGTTCATATTGTGGTCTTAGTGATTATTGTAATTGCGGGGAACGAACATTATCATATGAAAATAGCTGGATACAAAAATTTAACGATAATCAATTTTCATTTTTTGGTATTGATAATCAATCTCATGGTTTATCAGATGGGTTCAAAGATGAACGTTGTTTTGTCGATGATTTTGAAAACTTTGTTTTAGATGCTGTTCAAGGTTTAGAAATATTTATAAAAGAGTTGAAAGAAAAAAATGATGTAAAACCAATAATAATTATGGGTACGTCTATGGGTGGTTGTATAGCTTTAAAAATGTTTGAATACATACATAAATTAAATAAAGAATGGAAGTCACAGATTAAAAGTTTAGTACTTATTTCTCCTATGATTAGTGTGGAGAGACAGAAAAGTAAATTTACTAATAGAATTTTAATAAGTATAGGTAATATACTTAAGGGATTCCATCCTCTTCTAACGCTTGATGTAAAAGAAGGTGGTTCAAAATATCCATGGATTAAATATGATTCTGAAATCGATCCTTTTCAATATTCTGAAGGATTAAAAGTTGGAATGGCGTCCGAATGTGTAAAAGGTGCTGATAATTGTATGAAACATAATATTCTAAAATATATAGATAAAAGTAATGTTGATATTATGATTCTGCAGTCAAAATATGATGTGACGGTTGATCCTACAGGTACTGTTAATTTTATGAAAAAAATGATAGATTTATACAACAGTAAAATTGACAAAAATTCGAATAATAATAAGGATATTAATGATACAAAAAATAAAAAGAATGTAGAAAGAACTAATTTAAAAGGATTTAATAAAAATAAAGAGAAGAAACAAGTATCAGCTGATGACAAGGATGTATCTAATTCTAGTGAATTATTGGATTTGGATAATGAGCCATGTAAGCATTTAGAAGATTATACAGTTTTAGAAGGTAATGAATTAGAACCTGACAAACATTTATGGAAATCATGTAATCATGGATATTATAAGAATTTTAAAAAGAAAATAAAATCCGAAAAAAATAATAAAAATGATTCTGATAAGGAAGACAAGAAGTTTAAACACTTAAGTGCTCACATATTAAATTATGGTGCTCATAGTTTAGCATGTGAACCAGAAACAGCAGAAAGTGTTGATATTTTAGTTAATTGGCTTAATAATATATATCCATAATTTATAAACCAGAAAAAAAAAGAAAGATTTTTTTTTTTTTTTTATCATTTTTAATGATATTTCATTCCGCTATAAAAAAATGTTATGTTTTTTTAATAATTAACATTATAAAATATTTTTTATACCGGAATTTTTATATGTCTATTTAATATTACACCTTTATAGTGAATAGATAAATGAATAAATTAATGTTTATGTAAATAAATAAATATATATACATATGTATATTTATTTATTTATTTATTTTATTTTTTTTTTGTAAATGTAATCATATCTATACACATCATTCATTATAATAGTGTATTTTACGTATTTTAATTTTTCTTTGATTATTAAAAGATATATTTTTTTTCTAGTGCATATTATTAATTAAGTTATTCTTATTTTTGTATATTATTAAATGAAAATAAAATATATTTTTATTTTACTGTATTGAATTTTTTTTTTTTTGTATTAATAATATGTGCATAAAATATATATGTATATATATACATATATACATATAGATATATTTATTTATATTTATATAAAAGGGAAAAAATATATTTAGGAAAAGACTTTAACATAATATAATATTAATTTAATATCTTTATTTCTGAATAATTTTTAATTTAAGAGTGAAAAAAGAAAATAGGCAATTAATGAATATGCATTTGTTTATGTGTACTTTTTTTTTTTTATATAATATTATTTTATATAAGAAGGATAAAAACATTATATTATATTATATTAAGATTTGTTATATAATTAATAAGCTTAATATTGAATAATATTTCTTTTTTAATTATTAAAATATTTAAGAGAATGATTTGTTCTGAATAGAAAATGTTTTTTTTTATAAATGAATTACATCTGAGATATAATACAGCAACATATATAACATATATATATAGAAGACATTTATAAGAATAATTTTGCTTATGAAATAGATTGTTTTTCATTAGTGCTTGATAAATTATTTCATGCACATTCCATGGAAGTCTCTTGTTTGATCATATATTCTAAAAATTTTATATGATATTTAATTTTTGATATTTAAATTCATATTCTTATTCAAGAACACAATTTCTAAATTTTTTGTAGTCAGGTATGATTTTTTCTTCATAAATGTCTAGCACCACGAAAAATAATTTTATATTCATTATTTATTAATAGATTATTATAAATCCATTTATAAAAGTATTCATTAAGATTTCTTTGTATAATAGTTTGTGTCATATATATATATAAAAGATATTATTTCATTTTCTCTATTATTTATATGTGGAATTTTCTGTTACTATATATTTCAATTTAAAAAAAAATAATAAATGTTATATAAGAATATAATTAAAAGACATAATTTATTATTTTCGTTATTCATTGTTTGAAATCATACATGATAAATTTATTTTCTTTTATTATTTATATAATTTAATGGTAATTTTTTTTTTTATTTTTTTATTTTATGCATATATTATTTGTATATTTTAATTGATTTGATACTTTGATATGGAAATGTATGTCAATATATATTACACAATTCATCTTTTTTTAATTCTTAAAATATATTTCAATATATTTTTGAATAATATTATCTTATGTATGTATAATACTTCTACAAGATGCCTTATAAATTGATATCTTTTTTTACATATTTAATTTATTATTATAATATTCTAAATTATTTTACAAACATTTATTATACTCTTTTATGTCCTAATTCAATCTTTCTATTTTTTTTTAAGCAATAATATGTTCCTATTATTTGATAAAATTTTGATAGGAAGAAAATTATTACATTTAACTTTTTCAATTAGATTTTTATAGCCTTAATTTTTTTGACTGACATACTGTAGAAGAATTAGTATTTTAATTTTCTTCATGACTTAAAATTTATTGTGTATCAATATATGCTTGATGTTGTTGAAAAAATGTTTTCTTTTTATGTTCTTATAATCTAAAAGATTGGAATGCATATATTTGTAAATTTCAATATATTTTAGATATATAAAAGAATAATATTATATTAATATATATATATTTTTATTTGTTCTTTTACTTAAAAAATTTAATATGTTACCAAAAGATGAAAATAGATCAACCTAATTTTATTTACAAAAAATATAAAAGAAAACACAAAATTTTAAGATATAATATATTTGTGTATTAATTGTTTCATTACTGATTTTGTAATTATTATACATAATTATATTTTTATAAATCATTCCTATCATAATTTTTAAATGAAGAAAAAGTTTAATATATTAAAAAGACACATTTATAAAATTATAATTAATTTACAATATAAATAAAAGATACTAATTATATTGTTAAGTATTTCACATAATCGGAATTTATATTTAAAATGAAAAGAGCAAGTTATATCTATTAAAACATTATGCACTATATATATATATATATATATACATACATACATATTCCTATTTATAGTTATTTACGAATGTATAATAACATAATATTATAAATGGTAAAATTTAAAAACAACAACAAAAAAGAAGTTAAAGAAATATACTTCTTTTTATTCTTAAAATAATAATACATTTATTATTTTAAATCAATGGTCGAACAAATATTTTTATTATTTTTTTGTTCTATATTCTAAAAATATATGAGACATTTTATTGAGGTATTATTATTATAAATTTTTTTTTTAGTTTTTATTTTTTTATTTCATGATTTCAAATTTATTTAATATACTTGGAATGATTTAAAAATTCATTATATATTATTATTATATAATTTTATGTAACAAAACATTATATATATATATATATATATATATATATATATATATCATTTATTTTATAATATATAGAAAATTTATAATAATATTAGTATGAATAAAAAGCACCTTGTGAACAATATTTTTTTCCGTTTAAAATAAAATGTATTATGATTATAATAAATATAGGGTACAATATAATATCACAAAAATAATTTAAGATCAAAATTATATATATATATATATATATATATGTTGTACTTTTAATTTAAATGTAATACAACCAAACATTATATTTTGTCATTATTAATATTTTAATTTTTTTATTATATGAAAGAAATATATTTATTTTATATGTGTATGTGAAGATTACAATAAAAATTCTTAAAGTATAACCTATTCTATGTATATATATATATGATAGAATACGATATATTATTAATAAGGAGAATAAATATTATTTTTACGAAATAAAATATATTTAAATGAGCTTACATGTTAAAAAATAATAAGGTAATATAATATTATGCATTATTAACACATATATACACATATTTTTACAAACTGATTTTCTGTATTTTAATGTTTTAATAAAAAAATACCTTATATTTTCTATAAATTTTATTTTTCTTTATTATAGAATGTGTCATTTAATTTTTTTATAATTAATTTTATTCTTATTTATTTCCACTGTATTTATTAATTTAAATATTCTTATGTTTAATTAATATGTAAATATAAAATATATATATATATATATATATATATATATATATATATATAACCTTTAATCTAATGGATTAGTTCAATTTTCTTCTACATATACAAATATATAATATATTATAATATATTCATTTTATTATTTTTTTTGAATATTATATGAATATATATTCTAGTTCATATAAGTAGTATGAAATAATATATATATATATATATATATATATATAATATTTATGACGTAATATATAAAAAAAAATAAATACATGCATATAATACATTATAACGTTATTTTATTATATATTATAGATTATAATCTATTATGTTAATATATATATATAATATATATTTAATAAGATTGTATAAAATGCATAAAAAAAAAATATATATATATATATATATAATAAGCAAATAAATAATATGAATAAAATTTGAATATAAAAATTTAATTTAAAATTTTTTCAGAATAATTATTTTTTATTATATTTATTGTTTTTTTTTTTTTTTTTCCTTTTTACTTTTTCATTTCTTTATTTTTTTTTTTTTAAAGAATATATTTTTTATATATAGTTCTTTTAAATTTCGCATATTTCTTAAACTTGTATTTATATATATATATATATATATATATATGTAATATAGAACGGTTACCAACGAAATATATTTCGTTCCAATTTATATATTTATGAAGAAAGTATACATTTGTCCGCCGAAATAAAATTTCAATGTCGTTCTTGTATGCAAGAAAAATAATATTAAATAAATAAAAATAAAGAGTCAACTTTAAATATTTTTAATAACGACAATATAATAACTACATGTTTTTATAAATAAAGGATACATATATTTGTAGCTGTATGTTGTTTTTTTTATTCATTATTTTATTATTTTTATTATATAGAAAAATATGCATATATTTAATTTTTATAAATTAAATAAAAAAAAATAATTTTTTCATTGAAAAAAAAAATATATGCCTATTTAATATAAAAAAATATTTATATTATATTTAAAAAAAATCTTAAATTTCTTTAAAAAAAATTTTTTTCTTTAAAAAAATTATCACTTTTTTAATAAAATTTTATTCAAAAAAATAATATAAAATTAATTTATTATATTTTTTAAAAAATATTTAAAAAATTTTTAAAAGAATCATTTTATTTTTATAATATAAATTTAATATTTTAAAAAAAAACAAAAAAAAGCTTTTTTGAAAATTTTTTATTAATATTATAATATTTTATTTTATAATTATTTAAAATTCTTTATTTTTTTTTTAATATTTAATTCCAAATTTATTATAAAAATTTATTTTATATAATTTTATTTTTTTAACTTTAATATATTTTATTCAGGATGAAAATTTCAAAGATTTTATTTTTCTTCGTTGCTATCATAGCAGTTAAATTATTTATCCCAGGATATGTTTTAGGAGGTAGTAGTGGATCAGGTGGCGTAAAAAAATTAACAGATGCTCAAAAGAAGAAGAAGAATATTATAATATTTTCTTCCGTAGCTTCTGTTCTCGCTGCCTTAATAGGTGCTGGTGTAGGTTTTGGAATATATTATAAGAATCATAAATCCGATAACAAAGATGAAGGAAATGATAAAAAAGGAAGCAATGATTCTAAAAACAAATCACAAGAAGGAAGCACACCACTTTTAACTGCTAAAGCTTAAGCATGAATTTAAAGAATTAGTTTATACATAGAAATACAAAAATCATGTATCAGATAATTAAAATTGGATTATTTTTATTTGAAAGGATTATAATATAATTTACCAAATAATTGAAGTTATCAGAAAAATAAAAAAAAAAAAAATGCAAAAGGAATTTTGGGAATAAGTTCTTTTTTTTTATTACATATGGTTTTGGAATACAATAAAAAAGGATATAAATATATATATATATATATATATATATATTATGTATATATGTGAACAAAATACATCTTTATAAAAGAACGATTTATATATTTTTTTTGCATTATAACATGAATTAGTGCTTATTTTTATATGATTTTTTTTTTTTTATTTTTATGTGTTTAGATGTATGTATATATAAATAATTATTTTATATAGAAATTGAAAAAAAAAAAAAAAATGTAAAAAATTATATAACAAATTGTACGAATGAAAATATTATTAAAATGAACTTTTTAAATAGCAGAACGCACTTTTTGAAAAATATATATTGAGTAATTCTTTTGGATATGTTAATATTTTTTCCTCATTTATTTTAAATAATATATACATATTATTATAATAAAAAAAAAAAAAAAAAAAGAAATAAAAAGAAATAAAGGGTAATTTTTTTTCTATATTATGTTGTATTTAGAATGTTAATTATAAAACAAATAAATAACAACGTTATGTTTTATTTATAGTAAATATAATTTCTGATATTATATATTATGTAAAATTATAAAAATGTTCATTATTTATCCTAATGTTTCTATAAAATTGGTATTATTATCATAAAATAAGATGCAGTTTATGTAATTTGATATATATTTTTTTAATTAATATATTTTATATATTTCTAATATATATATTATATATAAACAGCAAAAAAGACAAAACAATATAAATAGTTAGGAAATATAATTTCCCGTTTCCTTTTTTTTTAAATATTAAGAAATAAAAGGAGAAAAGGAAAATAAGATATATTTTTAAAAAGAATAAATTATTATTTTTTTGTTATTATTTTAAAGTAGATAATGACCTGGAATTTGTATAATTCTTTTGATATACATATTATATAATTGGAATATTTATTTTATTTAAATATAAATCCAAAAAAAAAGAAAAATATTATATAACATTGAAGAGTTAATATATTTATTCATCAATATGATTTATAATATATATATTTATATAGACATAAATGGATCATTTTTTAAAAAAGGCGATGAATAATTTTTTCAAGTTTATATTAAAATTATTATAGGATATGAATGTTTTATATATAATTGAATGATATAGTTGTATATATATATATATATATATATATATATATATAATATATGTTATAATTTTATATTCATGAATTCTGTTTTATATTATATTATAAAATTACCACTATATATTACTAAAAATTTAATATCGTTTGATATAACATGAATTTTCTTATTTCTAATTAATAAAAAGATATTTTTGTATCTTTACTAAATTTTTACTGTATTATTTTTATATATACCGACTTTTTTACATTATTATATAAATTGAAATAATAAAAAAAAGTGAACTCATCCAATTTCAAGGTCTTTTATCCATATAAGAACGCTTAAGAATATTTTATAGTTTTGCTATTAAGATAGACAAATAAATAATTAAATAAATAAGTATATATATATATATATATATATATATATATATAGTTTCATCTAAAATGTTCATTTTATGATAAAATAAAATACAATATATGATTAAAATATAAATTGTATGTATTAGACGGCAAAAATGAAGAATAATATTAATTGAATATTGATTGATTTTCCGTATTATGTATATTAAAGAATTATAATATATATATATATATATATATATATATATATATTAAAAGTTTATGTGGCATTTAAATAATTAATAATTTTTAAAAATACTCAATATAAAGGAACATACAAAATTTCCCATCATCATTTTAATATAAAATTTATATTATTCATATATACCTTATATTATATATATTTTAGTTAAAAATATATTTTGAGAAATATTTTATGTAGATAAATATTATATATATATTTATTTTCTTTTTTTTTTTTTTTTTTACATATATAAATAATTTTTATAATTAAAAATAAATATTAATATATATATATATATATAATATATTATTAATAGTAATATTATTTTACAAAATATAATATTTGGATTCAATTAATTTTTATTATTTATTTTATATATTTATTTATTTTATTTTATTTTATTTTCTTTTTTGAACTACAAAAATTGTAAGAGATAAATAAAAGTAGGGAAAAAAAAAAAAATTTATTCTTGTAAAAAGCACAAATGTTTTTAAAGGGATAGAAAGCAAAGGAAGTCTATATATATATGTTATATTAAATATATAAAAAATTTTAATTAATATTCTTTGAACGTTAAAAAAAAAAAAAAAAAATACATTGTAATTATATATAAAAATACATATATATATTTCAGGTTTTTAATTAAAATACATAAAAAAATAAACATGAAAATAGATATATTAATATATATATAAAATATAATGTATATAATTATATTAAATAAAATGATATATATAAAGTTTATTTTTACATTTTGAGAAATGTATGTTTCTTATTTTATTTTATTTTATATATATAGAAATGAACATTTTTAAAAATTTTTATATATTTTTAATACTTTTTATATATGGCTTTTATTTATCTTAATTATAAATAATTATATATATTTTGAGAAATTATTACAGTTTAAATTATTTTTATGTATTTTTCTGGGTTTATATATCTACAATCCAAAAATAATTTAATTATATTAATAATTTTTATCTTATTCTTGAAAGAAAAAAAATAAATAAATAAAATAAAAAGATAAATAAATATATTAATATATTAATATTTTCCGTTTTATGTTTATTTTATATTATAAAAAGAAATATATATATTTTTTAGAATTAAAAATGATATATATATTTTTATTGTAATAAAAGGTTATTTATTTATTATTATTTTTTCCGATATATATTATCATTATATTTTTTAAAGATAAATAAAAATAGTTTATATATAATTAAATTTTCATTAATTTTAAAAAATATATTTGTAGAAGATAAATATATATATATTTAAAATATTATATCTATATATAGAATGAAATATGTATTCCATGGTATTTTCCTTTTTTTCATGTAAAAAAGGGAACATAATATATAAAATAGATATATATGATATGGAATTTTTTTTTTTATTTTTTTCTTTTTTATTTTTTTGAAATAATTAAAGCAAAATAATTAAAACTTTATACATTTTTTTATTTATTAAGTATAAATATATATATGTATATTTTTCTTTATTTATATTTTCATTTATATATTGCACTATGAATATTCATTTATTCTAAACCTGTGTTATTCTATTTCCATTTTATAATATTATAATTTAAATACATAAAATTATATATATATATATATATATATATATGTAGTATTCTTATATTCATATTATCCATAATAAAATAAAAATGAATATTAGAATTATTTTCTTTGCATGTATTTATGCATCTTAAATTTTTATTTTTTTTTTTTAATACAAAATAAATATTATATAAATAATGAACAAAACAATATGTAGATAAGAAATGATAAATTTACATCGATGAACACATTAAAATATTTGTTTATTTAAAAAAAATATATATATATGTAAATTTTTAATATTTAATTATTTAATGAATAATATTTAAGAGTTAATAATAAAAAAAAAAAAAAAAAAAATTAAACTTATATATATGGAAAAGAGGCACTTTATTTATAATTTGTAAATAATAATAGAATAGAACATGTCAGTTCACGAAAGGATACGAAGATCCATTTGTAGGATCTTTTTCTTTTTATTCTTTTTATCATTGTCATATAAGACATTATTGGTAAGTTTATGATATTTTGTTAAATATATATATATATATATATATATATATAGATAGATAGATGTTCATATTATATAATTATAATTTTACTAAGATATTATATATATTAATATTTATTTTATTTTATTTATTATTTTTTTTTTTAGAATATATATTTATACAATGAAAATCCCAGAACAAATGGACAATATGTTAATATATACTCAAGAAGTCTAGGTGAATTATTAAAGAATCCCGAAAAAAGGGAAGAGCCCATTTTGAAAGTGAGTGAAAATGATGATATTGGAAAGAAGCCAAATTTATATGATGAGGATTATTATAAAAAGAAATTATTAATCGATAATATATGTAAGGAGTATTATAAATTAATGATTAATGCTAAAATAAATGATTCTAATAAGAATAATAATTTTAATGATATTAAGGATTTCCCTAAAAACGATGAACATAAGGATAACTTATCAAGTAAAGAAAGTTTAGAAGTTGAAGGAGAAAACTGCAGTACAAGAATTAAATCATCATTAGAATTAGAAAATAATAATTCTGTTAATAATTTATTTTATGATGACGGAAATCCGGAAATAAACTTTTTTATTAACAAAGATAATTTAAAAATAGCTAGATATACTTGGAAGGTAGAAAACCCCAAAGCTTACATTTTTGCTCTACATGGTGTAACTACACATTTAAGAAATGAGTATTTAAATTGTTATGGTATGCCTGAATGGGCTGAAAAGAATGGAGAGGAAAACGAAAATGCTGACGACACAGAGTATAGTATTAGTAAAATTTTGGATTATTTTAAGGACCATAATAATGATCATAATGTGTTCAAAAATTTATATGATAAGATAGAAATTATTATTAAGGATAAATTATTTTCAAAAGATGAAAATGAAACAACAAATAGTAATAAAGTAAATGATATAAGTGTTATATATAATAATGTGTTCAAAAATTTATATGATAAGATAGAAGTTATTATTAAGGAGAACTTATTCACAAAAGACGAAAATGAAATAACAGATGTTAGTAATGTAAATGATATAAGTGTTATATATAATAATATATTTAAAATTTTATATGATAAAATTGAATCTGTTATTAAGGAAAAAATATGGAATAAAGATGAAAATGAAACATTAAATGAAAAAAAAGTGGATGATACGAATATTATTCATAATAATAATGAGGAAGAAAATGTTCACAATATAAATCCAAATGGGGAATCAAGTAAAGGTTTAAGTAATAATACGGTTGAAAATAAGGATTGTAAAAGTATTAATGATAATGAGGTTACGAATAATAATGATATTAATAAAAAAATTGTTGAGGAAGAAAATAATTTACATATATTCAATGATTTATATGATGTAATAAATGATAATTTTGATATTAACATTGAATCATACACATTATGTAATGCAACTAATATTAACGAAAACAGTGAATTGTATAAGAGCTTATCCATTTATCGATCTTCATTAGAAGGTATATATTTTTATAGAAATATCAGAAGTATATTGAATAAACAATTATTTGATGATATAGGACAGTATGATGGTAGTTTTAAAAAGTATCTTAATGATGATAATGTTTTAATAAAAGATGAAACTGATGTTAATAATTTTGTGGATAGTAAATATTACTTTTGTTCTATTTGTGGTCTTTGTGAACATTGTAATTGTGGTAAGAGAACCTTATCATATAAAAATAGTTGGATTGAAAAATTAAATGAGAATGGTTTCACATTTATTGGAATAGATAATCAATCTCATGGTTTATCAGATGGAGCTCGAAATCAACGATGTTTTGTTGAAAATTTTGATAATTTTGTTTTCGATGCTGTTAAAGCGTTAGAAATGTTTATAAATGAATGCAAAGAGAAAAATGAATTAAAACCTATAATAATTATGGGAACATCAATGGGTGGATGTATAGCTTTAAGAACGATTGAAACTATATATAAATTAAATAAAAATTGGAAAGATAATATTAAATGTTTAGCTCTTATTTCACCTATGATAAGTATTGAGAATCAAAAGCGTAAATTAATTAATAGAATATTATATAGTATATGTAGATACGTTAAAAAATATTTTGAACTTTATGAAATGGATGTTTTATATGAGAGACCTAAATATCCTTGGATTAAAGGTGACACAGACATTGATCCTAATCATCATTCCGAAGGTTTGAAACTTGGAACAGCTGCAGAATGTGTATTCGCAGCTGATAAATGTTTAGTTCATTCAATATTAAAATATATAGAAGAGAGTGATATCGACATTATTATTCTTCAATCCAAATATGATACTACTGTTGATCCTACAGGTCCTATTGATTTTGTTAAAAAAATGATAGATTTGTACAACAAAAACCATCATGAAAATTCTAATGCTAAAGAGGATGATAATGAAAGTGAAAAAAAAGAATTAGAATCTCATAATGAAACGGAAGTGTCTAATAATGATCAAGAAAAAAAAAATATATCATTAAGAGATGAAAACATACCTAATGCTGATGACATTCAAAATGATATAAATGGATCATGTTATAATGTAGAGAATTATGTGCTTGTATCGGGAAATGATTTAACAGAACAACAAAAATTATGGCATTCATGTGATCATGGATATTATAAAAACTTTTTAATGAAAAAATTGGGTAAAAGCAACAATTTGAAAAGCAAAAATGGGGAAGATAGTTTTAAACGTTTAAGTGCTCATATATTGAATTATGGTTCCCACAGGTTACCCTGCGAACCAGATACAGAACGAAGTATAAATATTATAACTGACTGGATAAATAATATATTTGTATAATATATATATGTATGTGTATGTCTATAAATATATGTACAGATCGATATATATATATATATGTATTTTTTTTTTTTTTTTTTTTTTTTTTTTTGTTGTTACAAATGTGTAACTGTTATAATAATATAAATTGAAAGATCCATATTTTTTTGTAATAGAAATAATTATTTCTTTAAAATTTTTTTCAAAGTAATATGTTATGAATATTTTTTATTTCCTTGTTTAACACATGTGTTATTTGACTTAAAAAGTTAAAAAAGATTTAGTTAAATATTTCTTAAAATCAAAAAAAGAAAAAGAAAAAATCAGTATAATCTTAAATTATTTTTTTTATTTACTTTGTAAATTCAAAAAATCTATATATGTATATATAAATAAACTTTAAAAGAATTCATATTGTTATATATTTTTATTTTATTTTATTTTGTATACATATATATATATATATATATATATATATATATATATATATATATAATTATGGAAGGATTCCAAAAAAAAAAAAAAATATATATATTAGGACTTCCTATAGTATTATATATATATATTTCTTATCTATGAAATCAAGAAAAAAAAAAAAAAAAACTTTATATATATATTTTTTTTAATGTGTAAGATGAGAACTTATCAGATTGTTATATATATATTAGGGCATTATTTATATATTTTATTATTATTTTAAATTGATTTATATATATATATATGTAAAGATATACCTTTCCAGTTTATGATCAATATTTCTAAGGATGAATAGGATAAATAGTTTTTTGCTTAATTTATCTAATGGAATATTTGATAATAATAATAATAATGTAAATAATAAGGATAAAAATGTATATTCTTTTAATTCAAATAAAATGAACAATAAATCTAATAAATTTTACAGTTCTTTTCATTTTATGTGTTTAGTTGTATATATAATTTCATTATTTTTTATAACGTTAACGGTAAGAAGACAATATAATGTGTTAACTATATTTTTATTATACATTTTTTAAAAATAAATAAATATACATATATATGTATATATATATATATATATATATATATATATATGTAATACCTTTAATATATTTTTTTTTATTTTATTTCAGAATATATATGAAAATAATACATCATTATCAATAAAACATGATAAACTATTTATGCGTACATTGTCTGAGATTGAAAAAGAAAATTATACATCAATAGAAAGTAACAATGAAAAAAGCAAATTAAATGATGAATTAAATAATTCAATTATTAAAAATAAGGTGGATTTAAAAACTATTGATATCAATGATTTATCAAGACAGTTAACTAAAGATGAATTATATGATGTGTTAAATTCATTAGAAGAAATTCCACCAAAACGTGTTCTTATTAATTTGTGGTATCAATCCCTAAATATTGCTAAAGATATGAAAGAATTATTGAAAGAATTAAAAGGTTATGTTGATGAATATTTAAATAAGAATAACCCATATGATTGTGATAATTTTATTAACGATAATAATTCTATATGGATAGATTGTCTTAATGATATTGTAGAAACCTTATCATATGAAGAGATGGAATATATAGAAAAATTTCATAATTTACTTAATCAAGATATAACAGTTAATGATATAGTAAATTTTATTTATAAATGTATAAACTATTTTGACGAATTAAAGAAAAAATTATTTGATAAATATAAAGAAAAATTTGAAGAAAAAATAATGAATTCACAAAAATCACATGAGGTGTAAATTAATGAAAAATAAAAAAAAAAAAAAAAAAAAAAAATTATAAATAAATTGATTTTTTATATGATATAAAAAATTTAGACATAAAAGAATAATTTATTAATATTTCATTATTTATATATTTAATAATAATATAATGTATTATTAATTTTTTTTTCTTTTTTTTTTATTTGTTTTAAAGAACTTTTTATTTATAAATAATAACTATTACATAATTATACAGAAAATAATTTTAATTTGCAAAAGTGATTAATAAATTATATTACTTTTTAATATAAATTTAAAAATTTAGATAATAAGAAAAAAGAGAAAAGACTAATAATAAAGAATACTTATTATAATTTTATTAATAAAGGAAAATAAGGAAAATATTTAATTTGGTGATTTTACCTACATTTATAAAAAAATCATAAATTAATATAATATTAAAATATTATATATATATATATATATATATATATGTGTATTTATATATATTTTTTTTGAATGTAAAAGAATTTAAAGTGTCTAAAATTCTTATTATTGTAACATTTATTTCTGGTTATAAAAAAGCATTTTTTTAAAAGTGTTATGTTCTTAGATGATGAACATATGTTTTATAATACCATATTTATTTAATGATATTTTATGGTACCAATTAATTTTTACATATTAATATGAATTGTATAAATATATAAGAAAATTATAATAATCATAAGCGATTTAATAATATAAATATTATTAGCAATAAATATACATTATTAGATATAATATTTTTTTCCATAAATTTATTTTTACATTTTATTATATATAATAATTTGCATCTAATTAAATATTATTTCAGATGTGTATTCTGGTATTTTATAAATTAAGGTATATTTTAAAATAATAGGAAAAAAAAATTATAATTACATATAATCCATGATTTGTATATTGAATATATGTAATATATATATATATATATATATAATGTAATAAATATATGAAATAATAAATAATAAATATTGCTTTTAAATATTTATGTAAACTCAAAATTATATGATTAAAAAAAATTATGTGTTAATAAATTCGTTATTATTTTTAGATGTTTATAGTAATTAATATATATATATATATATAATATATATGTGTGGATTTTTTTTATATTACAAAAGAAATAACATATATATGTATATATATATAATATATATATATATATATTATATATATATTTTTGAGCTAATATAATACATTTATATAAACACTATTATATTATATATATATAATATTTAATTAGTTTTTGTTATTACGATATAATGCAATATGAATATTACTACATTATAAATAAATATAAATAATACAATATTATTACTACAATGAGTTTTTTAGATGCCTTTTTAAGAAAAAGTAAAATATACTATAAGAAATATTATATATATATATATTCAATAATAATAATAATAATAATTCTTATATTAAAATATCATATAATAATGTACTTTTTTATCATTAATAGAAAGAATTTAAAGTATATAATATAATTAAATTCTTATTTATGATTATATTGTGTTAATATATATATTCCGAGGAACGTTTTAATTATATTAATAATTTTAACTTAATTTAATATATATATATATATATACATATTTAATAAGTATTAAAAATATATAGTAGGTGTAAGAAAATATATAATGTTCATTTATATTTATTTTATATAGTAAAAATTGAACTTTATAATTAATGTATATTTTTTTAATATTTACAAGTGTGATGATATATAATTATATAAGCAAATAACAAAATTTAGTTTTGAAAAATAAAATTTAATCATTTAATTTAAATTAATTTTTTTTTTGAATATATTTAATTTTTTTTTTTTTTTTTTAATTATTTATATAAAATATACCTAAACAATATTTATATAAAAAATATAAATAAAGATATTATATATATATATATTATATAATAATTATAATTGTAAATAAAACACTTAAAAATTTAAACAGTAATATATACATATATATGTGTATTTCATTTATACTTAAATTTTTTTTATAATTATATATACGTAAAATATTATATATATATATATATATATATAATAAAATTTTTGTATTTTTAGTACTTAATTTCAAAATAACCCTATTTAGTACAAAATGGAAGATTTATTTCAAGCTTCTGTTAACTATGTTAACTCATTACCTAATAATAAACCATTGTCAGTTGAGACTAAGCTAGATTTATATAAATATTATAAGCAAAGTACTGTAGGTAATTGTAATATAAAAGAACCAAGTTATTTTCAATATGCTGATAAAAAAAAATATGAGGCTTGGAAATCAATTGAGAATTTAAATAAAGAAGATGCTAAGAAAAGATACATTGAAATCGTTACAGAAAATTTTCCTAATTGGCAAAATAAAGAATAATTTATAAATTCTTAAAATTTCATAATTTATAATTTATTTAGTTTTACATTCATATATTTATTTAAATATTAAATTATATTTTTTATATTTACAAATAAAAAAAAAAAAAAAAAAAAAAAAAATTAGCTATTGTATATATATTATATAAATATGCTTAATATATTTTAATATATAACGTGAAATATTCTTATAAATAAAAAGAGTCAAGTATACAACATAAAATAAAATGAAATGTAATTATATATATTATATTTAAATAATTCTATAAATAATATTGTTATCTTTTATGTACTTAAAAAAATAAATTTGTTTCATTGTCATCTTAAACAAATATATAATTATATACATATATGTAGACAAAATTATATATTTATTTTTTTTTTTTTTGGAAAAATAATTTTTATAACACTATAATATATATATATATATTATGTATGTTCATAATAATTATTTGACTGTAATAGATTATATTTTATATTTTTTTTTTTTTTTTTTTTAAAAGTACATAGTAGTAATTATAGTATTATAAAAACTTTTTATTTTTATGAAAATACAATATTATGAAATAGAAATATTAGAAAACTATATTTAATAATATGTAGAAAACTATATTATATAAGGACAATATATATAAAAAACACTCATTGAATTTGTGAATATTAAATGTTTCAAGGTACTTATTTTTTATAGTGATATATTAATACAATGTCTCAATTATAGTACAATGATTATAAATATATATTTACCTGTTTAATTTATTATATATATATATAAATACAATATACATATCTCAATTTATGCATGCAGGATTTTTCTAATAATTTTTTTTCAATACTGTATTATTCTTTTTATAAATACCCTTTTTTAAAATGTTTATAATATTTATATGTATAATTTAATGGTTTTATATTAAGAAAACATATGTTTTGTACTTAAGAAAAAAAAAAAAAAATAAAATAAAAGAAAAATACAAATAGAACATAATAAAAATATGTTGTTTTTAATTCATATTATTCATTTAATTTTTTTAATTATTTTCATCTAATATATATATAATTTTTAAATGGTTTCAAAAATAATTTTGGTTGTAATGGAAATTAAATATAAATATAGTAGTGTTTTTTAAGTAATAAAATTATTTTTTTTATATTTAAGAAATATTAAAAAAAGAACATATTTTTTTTATATAAAAAATAGATAAAAATATTTTTTTAAACTTTAATCATATTATATATATAATATATATATATATTAAATATATTATTCTTTTATTTTATTATTTTATTCATTTTATTTTTTTTTAAGAAAGATTTGTATATAAAAAATTACATAAGGTAATCTATTTTATTTTAATCTTTATATCAACTTATGCTCTTATTTTATAGAGTCTTTTCTGATAGATAAATAAATAAATAAATATATATATATATATATATATATATATATATATATATGTTTTTTTAATATATATGATTATATTTTATTCCTGGTCATTAAAATAATATTATATATATTAATTTTTTTATTTATAATTTTTATTTGTAGATCGTAAAATTCATTAAAATAACAAACAATATATTTTAAAATGGCTGAACTCTTTGAGGAAAGTGTTGCATTTATTAATAGTGTACCTAAGAATGTAAATTTGCCTAATGATATTAAGTTAAGTTTGTATAAATATTATAAGCAGAGTACATTAGGTAATTGTAATATAAAGGAACCAAGTAGATTTAAAGTTACTGATAGAAAAAAATATGAAGCTTGGAAATCTGTAGAAAATTTAAATAGAGAGGATGCAAAAAAAAGATACGTTGAACTTGTTAGTGCATTATTTCCTTACTGGCAAGATGGGGAATAATTTATCAATTTGTATAAGTATATATGATATGGTATTTTATTCCATTTACCTTTTTTTTTTTTTTTGATCGAATTGTTTTATTAATAATAATATATATGTTTGTAGTTTGAAAATGTTATCTTATATATTAGATTTGTTTTTTTTTCCTTTTTTTTTTTTTTTTTTTATATATAGAATTCTTTAGAAAATGGTAGCTTAGAAATAGTTAAAAATTGTAATATATATAAACGAAATTTAGTTCAGGTAGAAAAAAATAAGGATTCAAAAAAGAAAAGAAATTTAAAACATAAAAAAGTAGATATGAATAAAACAAAATCGAATGAAAATAATAATAAATGCAATGAAGAAAATGTAGAGAAAAATGAACATAGTATTAGCAATGATTTTGAAAATAGTAATATAGAAAATAAAAGTAACATTTCAATATGTCATATAAATTATAATGACATGTCAAAGAATTTAACAGAAACGGAATTACATGAGGTTTTAAATTCATTAGAAAAATGTCCACCAAACGAAGATCTTAGAAATATATGGTCTCACGCAGTTGGCGTTGCAAACGAAGGTTTTGATAATATACAGAAAGAGTTAAAGACATTAATACAAAAATATTTAGATAATGATATTGATTTAGGTAATGGAAAAGTCCAATATAATGATATATGGAAAGGAATCGTTTTGAGCTTTTGTACAACAGTAGGAACAGAAGTGGTAGAATACACTAATAATTTTTTAGGGTTAATTAATCGTGAACATACACTTGATGATATATTAAAATTTATTAATTCATTCTTAGAAGATTTTAAAACATTAAAAGTTAAATTACATAAAGAATACGAAAAGGATCTTTTAAAAAAAATTGAACAAACCATTGCTAATTGAAATTTATATTTTATAAAAGTTAAAAGAAATATATATATTTTTTAATTATATTATATATATAAAGCATTCAGAGGAAACTCTTTTTAAATCTATTGAATTATATAAGAGAAAATTATTTATTATATATAATTATATATATATATATATATTATACAATGTAATATTTTTGTATGTTATTTATTATAATTTATATTATTATATAGACAGATGTAATAAATTTTGTAACTAATAATTGATCAAAAAAAAAAGAAAAAAAAATGATATTGATATATGTAAAAATAATAATAATTTAATAAACTTCATAATTTTAATACTAAAAAATATAACTTAATATTTTAATAGACATCTCGAGATTCAAAAATATTATTATAAGGTATGATTGGAATACAGTAGTATTTCAAAAGTATTAAATATAAATAAATTATAATTAGTTATATTAAAAAAATATGCATACAAATATTACTTTTTATTTTTGTCATATGTTGTATAGAAATGTTCAAATGTGTATTATATTATACATTTTGAGAATGTCTTATAAAAAATAAAACATACTAAATTTTAATTTATAATAATTATAAAATCATTGATTTATAATATATTTATAGTATTCTTGCATTTATGATTTGTACATTTTTTTAAATATATAAAACAAAAGAGTATATTTTTTGTTTAATTAAATAATTCATGATTTTATTTATTTCTTACACATAATTAAACTATAAAAAAAATATTAATATATATATATATATATATAACATAACGTATTTATAAATTTAATTATTTTTTATTATATATAAATGAATATATATTATTATTTGTCATAATTTCATACTTTACATATTAATCAAAGAAAAATTATAATGTTATTAATATGAAGAGTAAAAAAAAGTGTTCTACTTTTACGTTTTATCGTGCTGATGAGAACAAAGAAGGAAAATTATATTATATCTCATTTAAATTTGCTTGCTTAAGTTTATATATAATTGGATTTTATTATGTTTTGTTAAGTGTATGATGATATACATTTATTTAGTGTTAATTATTTTGTTTTATAAAACATTTTACTATAACATATGTGTTATATGTATATATGTTATATAATTTTTTTTTTTCTTCTGAATACAGGAGGTTTGGGTCTTAAAACCTTTTTCCCTTGTTAAGATAAATATAATATATATATATATATATATACATATATAGGTTTTAATGGTTATATAAAATATTTTGGAATATGAAAATAGTTAGTATATATGGAACCTATTATATATATATATATTTATAATTATTTGATATTATTCATAAATGAATACTAAATAGAAATAAGATTGTGTTGTTTAAATCTTATAATGTTACAAAAAGGGGTTTTCTAAAATGGAACAATATTTTTTGTGAAATGAAGTATTATTGTATAGTTACAATATATATTTATATAGTTGTTATGTTATGTTATGTTTTTTTTTTTTTTTTTTTTTTTATTTCAATACATTATACATTTAAAAACATTTTTTTTAATTATTATTTATAATTATACAATTAACATTTTTAATATATAAATATATATATATTTTTAATTTTTTTAAATAAGCACAAATTAGAACTGCATTAATTTTTTCTAAAATATAAACAGTATATATTATATGAAAATGTATTCATAAAAAAATAAAAAATTTGAAGGATACTATAAGAATATATTAACAAAGTAAAAAAAGAAGAAAAAGAAAAAAATGTGTACAGATAAAATTTTTTTTTCTGAAGAAATAAAGAAAACATTTTCAATAATAAGTAAATATAAAAATATATTTATATGTTTATATTTGTATTGTTTGTACTTATATGAATTTATATAATATTAAGAAGTAAAAACAAGGTACAAAAATGTTATGTTTATATGTCTACAAAATTGTATTATCATACTACGAAGAATTATTCTAATATTACATAATGTATTTTACTAAAATATCAAATCAATATTATAAACTAACTTGTATAAAAATAATATGTTTTTATACCGTATTGCGTTTTATTTTATAATGTTTATAAAATATACTAAATATATATATTTATACCACTATGTATAAATAGGTGTAATTATTATTATGTATTTAATATGTTTTTTTTTTTTTTTTTTTTTTTTTTTTTTTTTTTTTTAAATTGTAAAATATAAATTTATTTCAATAAAATATGATTATAGAGTTAATACAGTTAATGAATTTTATAAAATAAGTAAAATATTTTATTTGAATTTATTATTATTTTTTTTTTTTATATAGAATTTTTAAATCTATATATTTTGGAAATCATGTAAAAAAAAAAAAAAAAAAAAATACTTTAAAATATATTGAAAAAAATAAAATAATAGAACAAAATGAAAATACATATTTTAATTATTAATTTTAATTGTTTTAAAATTGACAAAATTGTTTTTTTGTTAAAATGTATTATTTTATATTATTTTATATTATTTTTTTAGTATTTTTTTTTTTTTTTTTTTGATCGAATTGTTTTATTAATAATAATATATATGTTTGTAGTTTGAAAATGTTATCTTATATATTAGATTTGTTTTTTTTTCCTTTTTTTTTTTTTTTTTATTTACGAGATAGTACATTTTATTTTGTTTTCTTGTACATAAATAATTACATATTCAATATGAATTTAAAAAAATGCAAAAAAAAAAAAAAATATATATATATATAATATACAAATTCTTTACAATTCTTGTTGTGTGAAAGTTATAATTGTTTCATTGAAATTTAATTGTCTTTTTTTTTTTTTTTTTTTTCCTATTATTATTCTTCTATTGGTTCATATATATATACATATATATTATAATTATGTAAACATAAAAAAAGTAGTTTTTATATAAATATAAAATTAAAAAATTTTATCTAAATTATATTTTGAAAATTTATTGGTAAATAATATATATGTATATATATATATATATATATATATATATATTAAGAACTTTCATTTTTAAAATTATAATGTGTAAATAAAGAAAAAGAAAGGACACAAAATTAAGATCTATATACATTAGTTTTATAATAATTTATATTTAAAATAAATAAAGTTTTTATATGTATAATAAAAATTATAATATATTTATAATTGTTTAAAATATTCTTTCTTTAAAATATATACATATATATATATATATATATATATATATTAGTTTTATTTGGTGTTATATTATAATTGGATTAAAAATAATATATTTTGTTCATGTTGTATTATTTTTTTTATATATAATATAGCTTTTCTCTTTCCAGTATAAAAATTGGTGTTATAAATAAGGATTATACTTAAATGTGTAGAAAGTTATCAAATGAATATGATTGAAATTTGTAATTTATAAAAGATTATGAAGGCGAATATTTTTTATATGTTTATAATTATGTATTTAAATTATTTATGTAAAAATATAGATTAAATAAATAATAATATAAAATGAATATGTAAATAATGAATTAAGGTACAATATTTTATAACAAATTATAATTTGATTCAAAAGACATAATTATTTAGTAATTCTTTGAATATATATCAAAGAAGAGGTTTTGAAAAAAAAAAAATAAAATAAAATAAAGTGAATATATAATGATTAATTATATATATAAATAAATATAAATTATGTAAATGAATAATCATATTACATAACGTAGAACAATTAGTATTATTAAGTAAACATATATATCATTTGGTATATTTTTTTTTTTTTTTTTTTTTTGTACATTTTTAGTGGTAAAAATTTTGCGGTGGTATTATTTTTTCTCAAGTTATATATCTATCTTCGTATTTTAAAAAATAAAAAGAATCATATATATTTTCAAAATCAACGATGCTACATATAACATGATTTTTTTTGTATTTTTCTATATCACTTTCAATTTGTTCATATAACTTACGTTGTTTATCTGGATTTTCCTTCGCCATATATAAATGTAAGAATTTTTTAAATTTATCTTTTGTCTTATCATTAAGATCCATAGTATCTACTATACTATCAGCATATCTTTCGTTCATAAGACGTAAAGTATTTCTTAATTTGTATTCATTTGTATTTTCATCGAATAAATATGTTTCATTCTTTTTAGAAGATATATTTGTAATATTATTTTTTGTTCTCTTCAATGAATCTCCTAAATTGTTTTGTTGCGTATGTTTTGATTTATTATATGAAGTAACATCTAATTCAGTTCCTTTTAAAGATCTTGATTTTGATTGTAATTCATGATTGTCCTCATTTTTATTGTTCCGTTTATTTACACATTTACAATTTTTTATAGATTTACTTGTAGATTCATCAGAAGTTTGTTCCGATATCAATCTTATATATTTTGAACTACATTTTTCATTTAAGGTTTCTTGTATATTAACAAAATTTTGAATATATTTCTAAAAATAAAAATAAAATAAAAAATAATTTAAAAAATAATTAAATAAATCATATAATTCTATTCATAAAAATAAAAAAAAAATATAAAAATTTTATTTTATTTTTTTTTTTCTACATTATATATATTTTATATATATATATATATATATATATATTTATATGCATATATTTTTTTTTATATTACAGTTTTAGATTGTAGTACTAAAAGTAATAAAAATGTTGACGAAAAATATATATATTTGAAAGAGAACAACATTTTGAAAAAATATATTTAACATAAAATTTTTTGCAATTTTTATTAAAATCTAAGAAATAAAATATGTGAGATATTTTAAAATATATAATTTTATTTATTAAAATTTTTTTATTTTTTTAGAGTAATATTTTATAGTTTTAGATTTTAATGTATTTATTAATAGGGTATATATTTTATCATTTTATGTGTTAGAATAAATAAATATTTATATATATATATATATATATATTTTTTTTTTTTTTTTTTTTTTTTTTTTCTATATATATTCTTATAATAATAAATAAAATTCAAATATTATATAATTATTATTAATAACATTTTATCATAAAAAACCACTTAATTATTTTCCAGATAAGAGGAAAACATATATATACTGACCATTTAAAAGGATGTTATATATATATATATATATTTACATTTTTGAAAATAATTTTTTTTATTGATTTTAGGTTGATTTAATTATATAGATAAATATATAATATTATACTTTATAAATCGTTTAAAAAAATTATTTTATTTTAGGATGTTATTTTTCTTTTGTTTCTTTATTTTTTTTATTTTATATATCATTTTAAATTAAAATAAATAGAAATATATATATATGACCTAGTTTTAATATGAATAAATAAAAATAATTTACACTATAATTATAGTTTAATTTAACTAAAAATAAATTTATTTTTAAAATAGAAATAATATAATTATAAAAAAAAAAAAAATAAATAATAAAATAAATAATGAAATAAATTCCAAATATTAAGAAAAATGATGTTTAAAAATTTTTAGATCAAAAATGTAAAATAAAAATATGTAAATCTAAATTATAAATTATAAATATATATGCATAAAAAATATGCAGATACAAATTTATGAAGACAAATACATATATAAGAACAAACATTTACATAAATAGGAATATATGTATGAATAAATATATATATATATTTATTTTTTTAAATTTTATTTTCATTATTATTTGGTGTGATCAATAAAAAATTAAAGCTAAAGATGTGTAAGAAATAATTTGACAATTTAAAGTTCTAAACAATTAGCTTGGAATATCATTATCGTACCATCTTATACATATAGGTTTTAGGACAAATAAGTATTGAAGAATTTGTCGAAAAGGAAGAATATAATATACAAATATATATTAATATTGAAAGAGGTGACACAAATCAACTTTATATAGAATATATATCCTTCTTTGGTACATATTCTAAAAGTGTATATGATGAAATTGTTGTTTCACATTTTTATTCTTATTACACACCTAAATATAAAATATTTATCGAAATTGTTTTGAGAAACTAGTAAAAAATAGGAGGATGCATATGGTACATATTATAACACTATCGTTCATACGTACGAAGAATAAAAAACATTAAAAAATGATTTTATTTTACAAACTTTAAAAAATATACAAACGAAAATACTATTAAATAATCAATTACATAAAAATATATTTACTGACATGGAAAATGATGATTAATTTTTTTTTATAAGGATAAATCTTTTATCATAAAAATTTAAGATAGACATATTGATATTTGTGAAACTATCACCTATAATATTAATTGGATTGCTACAAAATAAAAATAAAATAAAATGTATAAATGTTTTAACAATATTGCAGATATGACATCAAATATGTCACATGATATATATTATGGGATAAAATTAATTAATGTTTGTTTAAGACATGAAACATATATATATATATATATATATATATATATATATATATATAGGAAAATGTTACTCCTTTTAATTTATTATTAATATATTATCTAAACACAATCCTTTTTGGATTCATATAATTGTATTCATTATAAATTAATGTATTATCATTTACCTCATACTTTTCATGATTATTATTTTCTATATCAGCAAAAATTGTACAAATTTTCAAAATGATCGTCACCTGTTACATTAGTGTTTTCCACATTATTATTATTTTCGTCAAAATGTATATCTATAGATATGTTTGCGCGTAAATTGTTTGTTTGAAGACTATTATTGTTTGTTGTAATATAATTATATGAGATATTTGTTGATCCAAGATTATCAAGAGGGATTTTGTCATTATCGTTATGACTATATATGTTGTTTCTACTTATCATATTATATGTTTTATCATTAATTTTATGAATATCATCAAGAGTTGATTCCGGTATATCCAACATATTTTCCTTATGTTCCGTAGTCCATTCGTCATTAAATTTATTTAACATATCTTCTTTATGGTTCCCTTTTTCGCACATATCTCTATTTCTACCTAGCCATTTATGAAATAGATTTAGTTGGTTCTTTATAGGAATAGTATGTGTTTGTTTGGAAACACGATTAAATGTTGTATTTTTTGTATGATTTATTCAAAACAATTCGTTTTCTTTTCGTTTGAGCATCTCATTATGTATATCAACATTATAGTTACGACTTAGCGAATCATGAATTAAATCTATTCCAGTATATATATTATTTGAAACATATTTTGGATTGTTCATGATATTAGTAGTCCTATTAATATTTTCCGGAACATTCCAGTGAATATTAAAAGTAGCTTCTTCACCAATACTATCAAGAAATATATCTTGAATTGATGTAATAAAAGGTTTTTTATCATGATTATCAAAATATAAAGTATTAGGTTAGGTATATATATTATCATCTGGTAACTCATTATTTAATGGTACATAGGGTCCTGTATGATTTAAATATTGTGCAGTAAAATCCTGTTTCAATTGATTCCACTCATTATCTGTAGGTTTATTGGTGGTTGTGTCACTAATGTCCTAAATATGATCTATATGAGTATCCTTCATACCATATATTTCACTTGGTTTTAGTACTACTTCGATCAAAGTTTTATATTTTGGTGATTTATATGGATATATATCATTAATATCGAATTCTTCATACTCACTTTCTAATGAAGATATAACACCAATATAATTTTAATCGTCCGTTTTTTGCCCTTAGATGTAAATATATGTTCTTCATTTATATCGACCACTTCTGTAAGGGATATACCTAATGGTAGATGATTTATGAGATAAGCTATAATCCTTCTGTGGTATATCATTAACACGAAAAATATTGGACCGGGTAGGTGTTATTTTGGGTTTTTTTTATCAAATAAAAAAAAAATGTGTATATGTATGTAGGTTTAGGTATGTAGATATATGGGTTTATATAGGTGCAATATATGTATATATAATTTTTTTTTTTAATTTCTATTGATATATTTTAACGTTTTGCATAAATAGAAAATTATTATATATATATATATATATATATAATATGAATCACATATACTGGGGGTCATTTTAATTATTTTGTTTCATAACTAAGGATGTGTGAAAAATATATTTATGTATTTTAAAATATATGTTTTATGTAAGAAGTATATAAAAAAAATAAAATGTATAATATATTTTTCAATTATTACTTATATGATTAACATTAAAATATTGTATTAAATTTCATTTGTTTGTGAAATTAGAAATATTCTGAATTTATTTTATCAAGTGTTTTTTAAAAATATGTTACCATATATTTTGGTAGAACATATATTTTTTTTTATGGAATATTGAATTTTATTTTTTTTCCATTATGAAATTATTGTCTACATTTTTGTTTAATTGAAGTTAGAATAAAATAAAAATAATATAAAATGTAATTTTATAATATGTAATATTTAAAAAAAAGAATGTTACTGTTTTAAAAATGATATGTTTTCATTTAATTTAGATATAATAAAATATATTTAAGACATTTCTATGCTATATAAATACGTGGTAATTAATAAGAATATGATTAATAGGTAAAAGTTTTTTTTAATTTAATTGCATAGTATTTTTTTTAATATAAAAATTGAATAAATATTTTTAAAATAAATATTAGAATATAAATTTCAAAAGAATAAAAAGAATTAAAAGTTATTGTAATTAAAATTTTGACGTCAAAATTATATATTTGTATAAATTAAATAAGTAATAAAAATATTTTATGTAAAATAATTGTATCGTAAAATTTTATTTTTTCAAGAAAATATTATACAAATAAAATTATATCGTATCTAAAAAATATATATTATAAAATATAATTTATATGCAATTGACAAGTAGCATTATTTATATTCTAAAAAATAAATTATGTATATAAATTTTTATTTCATTCGTGATTCCATTAATTTTTTTCGTCTTTTGCGTAGCCATACATATAAAATTATAACAATAATAGTTAGTGCAATAAGCACGACAATTGCCATACCATAAGGGAAAAATGTTGAAGTACCAGCAGTTACAGCACTTTCAAAGGTATTAAAACTTCCCATAAGATGACTTAATGTAGGAGCCCCAGTTTTAATTGCAGTTTCTAATGAAGATAAAAAAAAGAAATTTACACCTATTGTGTTACTTGTAATATATGGAGCAAGTACTGGGAGCGAGCCAATTGCCGCTTGATAAGCAGCAGTAGCACCAGCTGCAATACCAAATTTTCCTAAAAGTGCAGAAGAAAAGGCACAAGTACCTACACCTGCAATACAACCTTCTTTTAAATTATTTAAATAGTTTTCATGTACTTTATTTGATGAAGATGATTTCTTCTTATATGAACATTCACAAGATTTATTACCTTCATTTGTGTACATACCCGATTTTAACATAATATGACTTTCATCACCAAACATTTCTTCATATGTTTTCAATAATTCTTTTTCTATCGTCGACATAGGTTCTGCACCATAACCACCTCTAGTTTTTGTTGCTTTTTTTTCTACTAGATCTTGTAATTGTTCATATGGATTATGAGTTTTTTGGTATTTTTTTATTGCTTCTTCGTTTAATTTATCAATTATTTCTTTGAGTTCTGGATCATTATGTTAATGTGGATTTTTTGGTCTCTCTATTTCTGCTAAGTGTCTTGATTTTGTGGATGTCTGTTGTGTTATCGTTTGAGTGAATCTTATATTATAATTGTTGTTTCGGCAATTTACCTAAAAATAAAAAAAAAAATAGGAATGAATAAATAAATAAATATATATATATATATATATATATATATATATATACATAAATAGTTGATCAATATATGTATATGTTATTGTAATACTAATATTTATTTGTATACATTTTGTGATAATAAAAGTGCATTAAATAATAAAGCAAATAATAACATTTTAAGGTGGTATGTATTAATTTTTATTTCACAAATGTAATATTTTCTATTCAAAATTATAGTAATATATTTGATATTAAATGATGTATATTATTTTATATAATTTTATTTTATAGTATTTATGTTAGGAGCGTTAAACATAATTTTTTATTTTTTTTTCATTTTATTTTACAATTATATTTTCATGATAAAGGTGCAATTATTTTTATAAGAAATATCATATCATATATAAAAGAAATATATAATAAAGTAAAAAAGATATTTTAATATTTTATAATTATTTATTTTATTTTTTAAAATATATTTTTTTAAGGTAATTCTATTACATATATATAAATAATATGATAAATTATTTTAAATATATTTTAATATATGTTGTTTATATGTATATAAAAATATAGTAATAAGGAACAGCATATTCTTACTAAGAAATATATATAAATGTGTTTAATAATAGTTGTTATGGGTGTATAATGTATAACAATAGTTTCATCAAATATATATCATAGGATACATATTAATATAATTATAATTTTGTAATTAATGAAACGTTTTGTTGTAAATTATAATATATAATATAAATCTTAAAAATTATGGAATATTATGTTTTTTTTATGTATTTTATTATATTTATTTTTATTTTTCGATTATTTTGTTTGTATTACTAAGGTTTATTCTATGTTACAATATGCTCTCTAATGTATCTATTGTGTTATTTAATTATATATATATGTATTTAATAGAATATTAAAAGGAAATAATATGAAATAATAACTATAAATAATTTATAAAACATAAATTATTATTATTATTATTATTATTAATATTTTAAATACAATAAAAATTAAACGATATTCTAAGGATAGTACATAATAAAATAGAGTAGTATATATTGAGATTTATAATTATTTATAATACAAATATATTGTATTTATATTTTAGATGTTGTAAATCATTCATTATATATATAATAAATATATGTATATCCTACAAACGAATTATAATACTTGTAAAATTTATAATATTTTATTAAAGTTATTACATTATATTAGTAATTTTAATAAACAAACATTTTTTAAATATTCATGTCCATATTAATTTTCAATATTTTATAATTTAAAATATAATAAAATATAAATATATATTATTTTTATTATTAATCTGTAGGTCATTAATATTTATAAAATGTTTTATATATCAAATTATGATAATAATATATTTTAGAAGAGTAAAAATGTAATAATAAATGAATATTGCTACTATAATACAATTATAAGCAATATATATATATATATAGTTCTTTATATTGCTGAATTGTGATGTTTACGAATTATAAATAAAATACATATAATATAAAAATTAATGTAAAACCTTAATAAATTATAATTATAACTCAACAGAGAAATAAATAATTAATATTTTTCTTATATTTTTTATAAAAAAAAAAAAATTAGGTTTCCCTGTTATAATTATTTCACATTTTACATATATATATATATATATGTTAATTATATATTTATTATTTAATTACATATCTACTATACAATGGAGTATTAAAAAATTAGAAAACCTTTAAAATAAGAAGGAATACATTACAGTTATAATTTATAAAATGTAGTTCTTGAGTTAATATTTAATTATATTATATATTTATTAAATAATGAAATTTTTATAATGTACTTTTGTATATATAATCTAATGGATATTTAAAATTTGTTCTATTTTTAATACATATAATTATAATTATATAGGTTATGTATTTTAAGGAGTTGAATTGAAATGATCTATTTATCTATAATAAGAATATTAAAATTGTGTGTTAATTAATTTTGATTTGAAATATTATCCATAATTTTATAAAATTAGATAATAAATAGGAATATATACATATACAAATAATACTTTTTTTCATTTTCATTATAATACATATATATATAATAGAATTAATATTATATTTATTGTAGTTATTGTTATTATGATTATTATTATTTTATTTTTCTTTTCTTTTTTTTTTATTGTTTTTTTTTTTTTTTATATTAATATAATTTTTTTTTGACTTATTTAAAATATTATATAAAAAATTTAAGACATTTAATATAATTGTTTTTTATTATGTTAATATTATTAAGAGTACTATAATATTTAGAAAAAAATATATATATCATTATATTATTAACTTTTATAAAACTATAAATATATTTATAATAATATTTTTGCCTGAACACAAAATATAAAAATAATAAATAAATATTATTAATTATATTATAAAATAATTTATTATATATATATATATATATATATGTGTATATATGTATATATTTTTGTGAATTACAATTAATACATTAAAAGAATAATGCAGATAGTATTCATAAAAAAAACATTATTCATCATACAATTTTAATATATTTTAAAAATAAATAATATTAATTTTTTAAAATATAATATAATTATAATAATATTATGATTAAGATGAAATTCCATTATGTAGGATATTATTCTGAAGAAGAAAATATGAAAAATACACTGAAAATTTGTTCCGTTAGACAAATATTTTTAAATTTGTTATCAATTGTTGGAATAGTATTAGTAGTAATATTAAACGTAAGTTAATAAATGTGAATATTTTTATAATATCAATTTATTTTTATAACCTATATTGACCTTTTTATAATAATTATTATTTCTTCAGAGTATAAGTATATGTGAAAAAAGTGAAACGATGAATGATGGGATTTATTTTATCCATAGAAGAAATTTATCTGAGTTAAAAGATGTAGAATATTCAGGATTAAGAAGTAACAATGAAATTTTTAAATTAAAAAATACTGTAGATGAAAAAAAATAATAATATACCTTTTAGTTCAGAAGGTTGTATTTGCGAAGATGATATAAAATATAATGGAGTTACAACTGAGGAAAAATGTAATAATATAAATTATAATGATTTATCAAAATAGTTAACCCTGGAAGAATTACACAATATAATAGATAATTAAGAATGTCCATCTAATGAAGGTTTTTATGGTATATGGAATCATGTTTTTGGTATAACTAAAGAAGGATTTGAAGATAAGGTAAAATATTTGTGGCTTTATATAGAAGATTATTTAAAAAAATATGAATATCAATGTTATCATGTTTGGGATCCCCTTAATCCTATATGTGTAAAATACTGAATACGGTACATGGTATAAATCAATGTGTGCTATTGGAGAATTACTATCATCTACAGATAAGGAATATACTCTTAATTTCTTTGGTTTAGTTAAAGATGGAGCATCGATTGATGAAATGAAAGAATTTATTTATTCATTTATAAAGTATTATGATACATTAAAAAATGAATTATTTAATGAGAAGAAGAATATATTTACAGAAAGGATGAAAAATCGAAAAAGATTATATGTACAACTTAAATTAATATGAATGTGAATTATGTTGTTATATAAAAAAATAGACGTAAATATTCATTTTACTTTATTATGTAAAAACATTATTTAACATATATTTATTAAATTCTTTATATCAGTTGTTATATAATAGAATATATAATGAAAAAAATATAAATTATATTATATTATATTATAATGTATAATTATTTGTGAATATCCATGAACAATTTCATAATTCATTTTTAATAGTATCAATGTAGCTATTAATTTATGAAATGGATCGATCGATTAGTTATTACACATATTGTTAAAAAATATTTTTTTTCTAAAATAAAGGAAAATATATTAGTATCATAAAAGTTTTGTTATAACAATATTTTTATGTTTTCTATTTACATTGTTCTTTTTGCGTTCTTGTTTTTTCAGTTTTTTCAAGTTATTATTTTTTTTTTGTTTTTTTTTGAACTCATACGTACTATCATCATCATTATAGGAAATAATTTAATTTTTAGAAAAATTAGGGATTTTCTTTTTTTAGTTATAAAATATGTATAAGTTAAAAATAAATAACTCCTTGTTTTTTCGTAATATATATAACATTGTGTTACTTATTTAATATATAATAATAATATAATCATTAGAATATATAGTAATTAATTATTTTGTTACTAAATGTAATAATACAATTAATGTATGATAAATTTTAAAATACTATTACTATTTTAAGAAATATATATATATATATAATTATTATTATTATATAAATATAATACATTTGTATAAGATAAAACACTACATAAAAGAATAAAATGCATTGTGTAATAGTATATTTAATTTCTAATTTCCTTAATTTTTTTTTTTATTTTTTATTATTTTTTTTTTTTTATTTTCTTTTTGGTTTTGTTTTCTACTTTTAATAAATATTAAAATTTATTTTTGTGATAATTATATAATTAAATAGTGTAATAATTAATATTTTTTTAAAATAAGTTCAAATATTTTTATAAAAATAATAATATTAACCTTTGGAACTACGTAGATAAATTAGAGAGAAAGCTATAACATACAAGAATTTTTCGAAAAGAAATAAAAAAAAAAGAATTTTTCGAACAAAAAAAAATAAAAACAAGAATTTTTCGAACAAAAAAAAATAAAAACAAGAATTTTTCGAACAAAAAAAAATAAAAACAAGAATTTTTCGAACAAAAAAAAATAAAAACAAGAATTTTTCGAACAAAAAAAAATAAAAACAAGAATTTTTCGAACAAAAAAAAAAAAAAAATAGAATTTTTCGAACAAAAAAAAAAAAAAAAATAGAATTTTTCGAACAAAAAAAAAAAAAAAAAGAATTTTTCGAACCAAAAAAAAAAAAAAATACAATTACTATTAGTTTGAAAAATACTTATATCTTTTATTATAATACACAATATTAATTGTAAATAGTTTTATATAATTGAAATAATACCAAGTTTATGTTGTAATATCCATTATGTGCATATATATTCTAATAAGTTCTTATATACGTATTGTATACCTTCAAAAATTATTTCTCTACACATTTTTATGTGATTTACAACGAAAAACTATTTATTTGTAACTATAGTTTTATTTATTATATACATATATTAAAACAAAATTAATATTATAATTTATCGTAGGATCTAAAATTAGATTTTAGTAGAAATTAAAATGATAATTTATAAAAAATGTGATATATTTTATTATATTATATATTTTTTTCTTGCAATTTATTATTTTTTAATTTGTTTTTTGTTTTGAATAAAAGGGAATAATATGGTTGCAGTAAAAAAATATATATATATAATGGCAAAATAATTGTGTATTATAGTAAAAGCCTATAATAATAAATTAGATTAAACATATGTGATTCTTATATGACAATAAAATATATTATTATATATGAATTTTTCTAGCAACAATTTTAATCATAAAATAATATAAGTATCACAATAAGTATGAAACTGCACTACTCTAATATATTATTATTTTTCTTTCCATTAAATATATTAGTAACATCATATCATGTACGAATCAAATATTTATAAATATATATATATATATATATATATAGTATTTTATAATTTATCTAAATATACAATATACCTATTTATAACAAATATATATATAAATATATAAATATATATATATATATATATATATATATATATATATGATATATTTTTTTATAGGTATATAATAAAAATAAAATATACATCACACCACATCATACAACAACTACTACATTACGAATGTTAAGCGAATATGGCGTACATACGTCAATTTATAAAAATGATGAAAATATGAAATCTTTGAAGGAAAATTTCGATCGACAAACGTCACAACGTTTTGAAGAATACGAACAACGTATGATCAGAAAAAGAAAAAAATACAAAGAACAGTGCGACAAAGATATACAAAAAATTATTGAAAAAGATAAAATGGACAAATCATTAGCAGAAAAAGTAGAAACAGGTTGTCTTAAGTATGGGTGTGGGCTAGGTGGTGTTGCAGGAAGTGTTGGATTATTCGGGGGATTTGGTATCTATGGTTGGAAAACCGCCGCTTTAGCAGCTTCTAAGAATGCGGCCGTAGCTGAGGCTACTGCTAAGGGTGTGGCTAAAGCAATTGATTTAGTAAAATCAACATTTGATGTACAAAATATAGCTGGTCAACCATTGGAAACAGTTCTTAATGTAATAAATTATACTGATGTATCAAATATTTATCATTTGATTTATTCTCAATATAAGACCACATGTATATCTACTTCCTCTACCCCTGTCACTGGCGGTCCTGAGACTTTTTGCATTTCGATTTGGAATAAATCTTTATCTGGATTGGGAAGTAATGTGGTATTTGTTGAAGAAACAAAGGTTATAGAAGCAACTGTAAAAACTATCGTCTCGAGTGCCGAAAAGGTTGCTGGAGAAGCTTTAGAAAAGGCTACTGAAGGAGTTATAAAAACCAGCACTGCAACAATAGAATCTACATATGCTAGTTGCCAGATTGCTATTATTGCTTCTGTTGTTGCATTATTAATTATAGCTTTAGTTATGATAATTATTTATTTAGTTTTACGTTATCGTAGAAAAAAAAAAATGAATAAAAAAGCCCATTACACAAAATTATTAAATCAAAAAATATATAGTTTCAAGATATTAAATCCATTTTTATGTTGTATGAACTCTAGATGTTTGAATACATGAATATTATTATAATTCAATTTTTATAACATTATATATTTTTTTTGTCTATAATGTTTTTTTGTTTATACTTATATGTTTATTAAATTATTTAATTTATATTTATTTATTTTTTTTTTAGTGAATTGAGTGTAAATTATATATTTGTTTTTTTTTTATTAAAGATTATATATATATACATATATATTTATTTATTATACACTCATTAAGAATACCTTACAATATATATATTTTAAATTTTTTATATAAAAATATATATAATGGAATATATTATAGAATGAATATATTATATTATTAATCTTATATTGATATATTATTTTTAATATAATTATATTAATATAATATAAACTAATATAAATAAATCTAATTTTAATAAATAACATTCATCTATATCATTTGTACCATATTATTTTTATAATATATATATATGTATTATTATTTTAGATATCAATGTCATGTGTAACAAAAAAAAAAAATTTTTTTGTTAATTATTTTTTATCTTATTTATTCTTTTTTTTTTAATAAAATAAAATATGTGTAATATTATTACAGGACACATATTTAAAAAAAATATGATATATATATATATATATATAATTTTTTTTATATAGTAACAAAAAATATATTTTCATAAAGATATATCTATATTTCAACACATTATAATATAATATGAATTAAATTAGTATCACAATAATTATTATTATAAAATAGTAACAATATAATATATAATAATTATGTTTATGGATATCACTTTTGCTTGACTATACCAATATATATAATTAATATTATAGATAATTTGAAACAATATATAAATATTAATAACTTGTAAAATGTTAATAATAAATATATATATAATATATTTTTTCTATTTATGTATATATTATAATTAAGAATTTATCATTATTAATATTATAGAATAGTAATATTTACTATAAGTTTATTTTCAAAAAGTACATCATTAAAAAAAATTCTATTATAATGTAATCATACCATTAGTTTTTTATATATTGTACAAATAATATATGATATTTTGTATTACATCAATATAATATATATATATATATATATATATAATGTTTACAACAAAAAAAAAAATTAAATATATTATAATTATATGTGGCATCTTTCGAAAATATTTCAAATTGTATTCTTGTAATAATAATGGAATATTTATAATTTATTAAATTATATTTTATAATAATCTAATATATATTTCATTTAAATATCCTATTATATATATATATATATATATATATAAATTATTATAGCATAATTATGTAACATAAAATAATAGATACAATAGAGAGAATTTTCTAACATAGAATAACGCTTATTAAAAAATATGAAATAAACTAAAAAGAAAAATATAAATTTTAAAATATAAATATAAAATATTTTATTATATTAGTTTTAAGATTAATATTATATTTTATTAATTACAAGAAAATTTTGTTAGTTACGCAATAGTAATTATATTACATAATTTTTATTTATATTTATTTGATAAATATTATATGAGCTATTATGTTATATATATGTTTTGCACCCATAAAAACTACTGTTTTACACATTTTTATGATTTGTGCAACAGAAAACAAGTTGTTTATAACTACTGTTTTAATTGTTATGTAAATGTATAAAAATAAAATTTAATTGTAATTTATGTTTTGACATAAAATTAAATTTTATTACAAATTAGAAATTCAAAATAAAAAAAATGTGATATATTTTGATATATTATATTATATTTTTAATTTTAATTTTTTTTTTTTTGGTAGCGGAAGAATTATTGAGGTTCCAATGATGCAATATATTTTTATAATGGAAGTTAATTTTTTGTTATATTATAAAAAATATAGTTATATTTTATATTGCGTATATTTAATGTATTTATAAAATAATATAATATATTTTATGTGATGTTCTTATAATTTTTATCATAAATTATTATAAATAAAACAGAAAGAATGAAAGTCCATTATTTTAATATATTATTGTTTGCTCTTCCATTAAATATATTGGTAACATTGTGTCATGTGTGAAACAAATATTTTTAAATATAATTATAATATATATATATATATGTTAACATAAATTATATATAATAATTATACCTATATATTCATATATCTTATGTATATTAAATTTATATCAACATGCATTATATATTATAATTATAACAAAAATATATAATAATAAACAACTAATTATGACATACATACATATATATCCACATTTTTATAGGTAAGTTCCCCCAAAAAAAATCCATCCATCACACAAAAAAGACCAACCAGGAGATTATTATGCGAGTGCGAATTGTATGCACCTGCCAATTATGATAGTGTCCCACAAATGAAAGAAGTTATGGATAATTTCAATCGTCAAACACAACAGAGATTTCATGAATATGACGAACGTATGGTCGAAAAACGAATGCAATGTAAAGATAAATGCGATAAAGAAATACAAAAAATTATTTTAAAAGACAAATTAGAAAAACAAATGAAACAAGAGTTAACCACATTGGAAACAAAGATAACCACTGACGATATACCTACATGTATTTGCGAAAAGTCGTTAGCAGATAAAGTGGAAAAAGGGTGTTTGCGATGTGGAGGTGTGTTTGGTGGTGGTGTGGCGCCAGGTGTTGGATTATTAGGAGGAATTGGTCAACTTGGGCTAGATGTTTGGAAAGCTGCGGCAATTAAGGCCGCTACAGAATATGCCTTAACTGAGGGTGCTGCTAAGGGTTTGGCTGCAGGTAATGCCCATGGTATGAATATAGTTATTTATCATTTAAAAGAATTGCTTATAGATAAATTAGTTCCTAATATATGCAAAACGGTTTCTAGTACAGGCGATTATACTCGTGTCATAAATTTTAGTAAACTTATTATTCAAAAACGTGGGGCGATGTGTGGGGCGGATGGGGGCACTCTTAGTAAGGATATGTGCACACAAATTAATATTAATTTAGGTACAGTGCTACGAAATGGTAAAGCAAATCTTCCAGACAAGGAGGCTGTACCAAAAGTGTTAAACAGACTTGTTTCACAAGCTGATAAAGCTGCTAATGAAGTCGCCAAGGATACAAGTCAAAGTGTTGCTGTTAAAATCACAGAACAACAAACCGCTGCGATAAATGCTACATATACTAGTTGGCAGATTGCTATAACAGCTTCTGTTATTGCAATTGTAGTAATCGTTTTAATTATGGTAATTATTTATTTAATTTTACGTTATCGACGAAAAAAAAAAATGAAGAAAAAACTCCAATATATAAAACTATTAGAAGAATAGATATGATGTGTTCCTTACATTGATGTTGGTAGGTTGTTTGGTACACGTACTGTCTTTCTTTGAATATACCATGTTTTTTTTTTTGCATTATAAATAACTGCATAATTTTATATGTATTAGATTTATATATATATAAATTATTTTTTTATCATACTATTTATTTATGGACTAGTATCCTTTTTTTTAAAGACCTCTCAACTTTAATAAATAATATATTAATTAATTTATTTTAAATACTATATATATATATTTATACTATATAGAATTATATCAAATTTTGTAAGAACATAATATGACATATATTTATTAAATTCTTTATATCAGTTGTTTTATAAAGCAATAACTCATAAAACAAATACAAAATATATTATATTATAATATATAATTATTCGTGAGTATCCATCATCCATTTCAAAATTCAATTTTAATAGTATCAATGTAGCTATAATTTTATATAATTCTTTCATCGGCTATTTATTACACATAATGCTAAAAAATACTTTTTTCTAAAATAAAAAAAAAATATGGTAATACAAAGGTTATGATATTATAATAGTATTTTAATGTTCTGTTTTTTCCTTTTTCTTTTTCATTTTTTTCTAGTTATTAATTTTGCTTTTTTTTTTTTTTGGTACTCATACGTATTATGATCATTAATATAAGAAATAATTTCATTTTAAGAAATATGAAGAATTTTTTCTTTTAACGTTTCTAATTACGTATAAAATAAAAATAAATGATTTCTTGTTTTTTTATAGTATATATAATGTCGTATTACTTTTTTTAATATATATATAATAATATATTTTATTATAATATAATTGTTAAAAAATATAATAATTAATTATTTTGTTACAACATGTAAAAATACAATTAATTTATGATAAGTTTTGAAATAGTATAACTACTATTTTAAGAAATATATATATAATAATACATGTTATTAATAAATATATTTGAATAACATAAAACAATAGAATTTATTATGTAGTAGTATGTATAATTTCTTACATCGATAATTGTTTTCTTTTTAATAATAATAAATATTAATATTATTTTTGATAATTATATAATTTAATACTTCAATGATAAATAAACGTTTTAAAAAACTTCGAAATATTTTTATTTAAAATAAATAAAAATTAAAACAATAATATTAATCTTATTAACAACGTAGATAAATTAGAGAGAATGTTTTAACATACAACAAATTTTAGAACAAAACAAATAACATAATATATGGAAATTGATTTATTAATATATATGTACTATTAGTTTAAAAAGATTGTATATAATTTATTATGTTATACAATATTTGTTGTTAATTGTTTTTATAACAACAATGTTACGAAATTATATGTTTTAATAACTATTTCATACGTATTTCATATATATATGTTCTAAAATGTTATTATATATATATATATATATATATATATATATATGTCATGTACAATTTTCAAAAAGTTGGTTTTACACATTTGTAAATAATTTACAACACAAAAATATGTTGTATTATTACTATATTGTAACATGTTATTAAAAAATATGAAATAAAAAAAAAATGACCATTATAATTTAATGTGTTGATATAAAATTGAATTTCATTACAAATTAAAAAAAAAAAAAAAAAATTTTTGAAAAATATAAAATTTTTTGATAAATTTTTTTAATATTCATTTTTTTTTTTTTTTTTTTTTTTTTTTTATGTTATAAATAAAAGAGCAAATGTGGTTCCACTATAAAAAAAATATATTGGTACAATGGGAAAATAATTGTTAATTATATTAAATAAATTATAATAATATATTAGGTTAAACATATTTAATTTATTTATAAAATAAAAGAAAATATTTTATGTGATTTTTTTAGTTATAATTTTTATCATTAAATAATATACGTATCACAATTAAAAAAAATGAAAGTCCATTATATTAATATATTATTGTTTGCTCTTCCATTAAATATATTGGTAATTCCATGTTACATATGTATTAAATATTGATTAATATTATAAAATATATATATATATATTACGATAACACACATATAATTATTATATCTATATATCCATATATAATATATATATAGTCAAAATATACATATATATAACAAATACATATAAGCATAAACAACTAATTATAACATACATATATATATTGAATTCTTTATAGGAACATAATAAAAATGAACCACACACCACACCAAATCATACACAAACCACCAGATCATTATGCGAGTGCAAATTATATTCACCGGCGAACTATGATAGTGATCCCGAAATGAAAAGAGTAATGCAACAATTTGAGGATCGTACAACACAACGATTTCACGAATATGACGAAAAGATGCAAAGTAAACGAATACAATGTAAAGATCGATGTGACAAAGAAATTCAAAAAATTATATTAAAAGATAAATTAGAAAAACAAATGGTAGAACAGTTTTCCACATTACAAACTGATATACAAAGTGACTCCATTCCTACCTGCATTTGCGAAAAATCCTTGGAGGACAAAATGGAAAAAGAATGCTTGAAATGTGCACAAAATTTGGGAGGTATTGTTGCACCCTCTACAGGAGTATTAGGTGAAATTGCTGCACTTGCTGTAAATGCCTGGAAAACTGAGGCAATTAAGGCTGCTATCGCAGCTGCTGAAAAATCTGGTCTTGCTGCCGGTAAAGTTGCTGGTGATATTGAAGGTGCGGCTAAAGTAATTGAATTAGTAAAATCAACATTTAAAATAGAGAAATTAGGTTTTAGTACACTGGAGTCAATTATTAATACAAACACATATACTAATGTCACACTCATTAGTAGATCTATTCATTCTGAATATATCAGATCGGATTGTGGAAATATTTTATCTTTATCTAGCAGGAAGAATCCTATTTGCACTTCTGTGGAGAAACAAATTGTAGCTAAAAAGGTAGGTAATGGTGTTTCACCCAAAGATTTTATAGAAACAATTGTAGAAGAAGTTGTTGAAGCAGCCGATGGGGTTGCTGATACGGAAGCTGCTAGGGTGACTGCCACTAAAACAGCAGCATTTGAAGCAAGAAACATAGCGGCAGTAGAAGCTACAACTACTCCTTACTATACTCCTATAATAGTATCAATAGTTGCAATAGTGGTCATAATTTTAATTATGGTAATAATATATTTAATTTTACGTTATCGACGAAAAAAGAAAATGAAGAAAAAACTGCAATATATAAAATTATTGAAAGAATAGATATGATGTGTTTGTTATATAGATTTTGGTAGGACGTTTGATAGACGTATTCTTTTTCTTTGAATGTGCCATGTTTTTTTTTCCATTACAAAATAACTATATTTTTTTTATATTTATTAGATATTTATATATATAATATATTTTGTTACCATACTGTTTATTTATTAGCTATTGTATTAATTAATTATTGATTATTATCATTTTTTTTCAAGACCTTTTTACTTTAATAAGTAATGTATTTGTTAATTTAATTTTAAATACAATATAAATATATATCTATGTATTTATATTATATATAATTATATAATTTTTTAAGAATATAATATAACATATACATATTAAATTCGTTATATGTATGTTCTCTAAAGGAATACATAACAACACAAATATAAAATATATTATATTTTTATATATAATTATTCGTGATTATCAATCAACGATTTGAAAATTCAATTTTAATAGTATAAATGCAGCTATAAATTTATGAAATGTATCGAAAGGTTATTTATTTAACATATCGTTAAAAAGTGTTTTTTTCTAAAATAAAAAAAAAAAAATATATATACGTATAAAGTTCATGATATTATAACAATATTTTAATATTTTCTATTTTCGTTGTTTTTGGTTCGTTCTTGCTTTTTAATTTTGTTCTAGTTATTAATTTTGCTTTTTTCTTTTATAGTTATAAATTATGTATAAATTAAAAATAAATAACTCTGTGTTTTATCGTAATATGTATAACATCGTATTACGTATTTAATATATAATAATAATATAATTATTAAAATATATAGTAATTAATTATTTGGTTACAATATGTAATAATAGAATTAATGTATGATAAATTCTAATATACTATGATTATTTTAAGAAATATATATATATAATTATTATTATTATAAATAGAATATATTTGTATAAGATAAAACACTACATAAAACAATACAATGTATTGTGTAATAGTATATATAATTTCTCATTTTGTTAAGTGTTTTTTTTTTTTTTCCTTTTTTTTTTTTTTTTTTTTGAATTTTGTTTTCTAATAATAATAAATATTAAAAATATATTTTTGTGATAATTATATAATTAAATAGTTTAATAATTAATATTTTTTTAAAATAAGTTCAAATATTTTTATAAAAATAATAATATTAACCTTTGCAACAACGTAGATAAATTAGAGAGAAAGGTATAAAATAAAACAATTTTTGGAAAAAAAAAAAAAATAACAAAATATAAAAAAAATACAATTACTATTAGTTTGAAAAATACTTATATCTTTTATTATAATACACAATATTAATTGTAAATTGTTTTATATAATTGAAATAATGCCACGTTTATGTTGTAATATCTATTATATGCATATATATCCTCATAAGTTCTTATGTACGTATTGTACACCTTTAACAATTATTTTTCTACACATTTGTATATAATTCGCAAAACAAAAAAGGAGTTGTTTGTAACTATAGATTTATTTATTATATACATATATATTAAAATAAAATTAATATTATAATTTATCGTATGATATAAAATTAGATTTTAGTAGAAATTAAAACGATAATTTATAAAGAATATGGAAATTTTTTACTATATTATTTATTTTTTTCTTCCTATTTATTATTTTTTAATTTTTTTTTGTTGTGAATAAATGGGAAAAATATGGTTGCAGTAAGAAAATATATTTTTATATAATGGGAAAAAAATTGTGTATTATAGTACAAGCCTATAATTACATATTAGATTAAGCATACGTAATTCTTATATTACAACAAAATATATTATTATATATGAATTTTTTTAGTTATAATTTTAATGATAAAAAAATATAAGTATCACATTAAATATGAAACTTCACTGCTCTAAAATATTATTATTTTTACTTCCATTAAATATATTAGTAACATCATTATCAAATGTATGAATAAAAAAATGACAACAATAATATATATATATATATGAAGTTTTATTATTTATGTAAATATACAATATACATATTTATTACAAGTATATAAAATAATAAATTACAATTAAATATAACATATATAAATATATAATAAATTCTTTATAGGTGCATAATAATAATAAACTATACAACACACCACATCATATACCAACTACTACATCACGAATGTTAAGCGAATGTGACCTATATATACCCAAATATGATAATGATGCGGATATGAAATCAGTAAAGGAAAATTTCGATAGACAAACGTCACAACGTTTTGAAGAATACGATGAACGTATGAAAGGTAAACGCCAAAAACGTAAAGAACAACGTGACAAAAATATACAAGAAATTATTGAAAAAGATAAAATGGACAAATCATTAGCAGAAAAAGTAGAAAAAGGTTGTCTTAGGTGTGGGTGTGGTCTAGGAGGTGTTGCAGCAAGTGTTGGATTATTCGGGGGATTAGGTATCTATGTTTCTAAAAGCGCAGCGTTGGCAACAGCTATAGCTGAAGGTGCTGAGACCGCTAAAGCTGCCGGTGAAGCTGCACGTATTCCAGCAGCTATTGATGCAGTCATTAAAGGAATAACAAAAGTATTTGGTGTATCAACTCTAGATGGTAAGGAATTGGGAACATATATTACTGCAACAAATTATACTAATTTCAAAACCATTGCTCTTGCCATAAATGAACAATATAATCCATTGTCATGTATAATACCTGACCCTGGTGCTGATAAGTCTATTTGCCCTTGGGTGATGAGAAATTTTTTTGCTGCAAAGGATAGTCCAAGGAATGTTGTTTCAGCGTATAATTCTATAGAAGTAGCTGTAAAATCTATTGTCTTAGAAGCTCAAAGTGTTACTGAAAGAGCTGCAAAAAAGGCTACTGAAGATGTTATAAAAAGTAGCATTGCTGCAGTAGACGCTAAATATGTTATTTGCCAGAATGCTATAATTGCTTCTGTTGTTGCATTATTAATTATAGTTTTAGTTATGATAATTATTTATTTAGTTTTACGTTATCGTAGAAAAAAAAAAATGAACAAAAAACAACAATACACAAAATTATTAAATCAATAAATATATGGTTTCATGATATTAAATTCAATTTAATGTTTTGTGAATTTTATGTTTATAATACAAGGATATTATTATAATTCAATTTTTATAACAATATATATATATATTTTTTTGTTTAATGTTATGTGGTTATTAAATTAATTAACTTATATTTATTAATTTTTTTTTAATGAAATGAGTGTAAATTATATATATATTTTTATAATATATAATATGTTTATTCTAAATAATATTAACTACTTATGTGATTATAATTAATATATATAACACTATATATATGATTGTATATAATAAGACCACAAAATTAAAAAATATAACATAATATATAACACAATATAATCATGTTATATATGTGTACATATATATGATATAATATAATTTCTAACACTAAAAATTAAATACCAAAAAAAAAAAAAAAAAAAAAAAATCGATATTTGTATAATAATATTTGTATATATATAATTTGTTTATTTGTTTTTGTATAATATTTGTAAATATATTGGATTCAAAATTTATTGAGTAATATTTTTATTTTATTTATTTTTTTGAATTTTTTTTAAATGTCATTGTACATAATTCAATATATAATTTTTATTTTATTTGTATAATATATATATGTTTTATTTTGTTTTGACACATTTGATTATTTGTATAAAATATTTTTTTTTATTTTGTTTTAATTTGACACATTTGATTATTTGTATATATATTTTGTTTGAATTTTTTTATTAATTTGTTTTTGGATATTTGTATATATAAATTTGTTTTATTTGTATAATATATATATAATTACATAAAAAAAAAAAAACATAAAAATATACAGCTTACCATATAAATTATATTCATAGTAGTATATTATATGGTTCCATATTAAAATAAACTAATATAATACACTAAAATATTTCTTATTATATATATATATATATTTAATATAGTAACAACAAAAATGTTTTCAACACCATATACGGATATATCAACACATTATAATATAATAATAATGAATTAATCTAATCTTACAATAAGTATTATTATAAAATAGTAACAATATAATATATCATATATAATAATTGTATTGGAATAACAATATTTATATGATATCCTTTTTTTTTTTTTTTTTTTTTTTGTATTCATACGTACTATCATCATCAATATAGGAAATAAATTCTTTTTAAGAAATATGAAGAATTTTTTTTTAACGCTTCTAATTACGTATAAAATAAAAATAAATGATTCCTTGTTTTTCCATAGTATATATAATGTCGCGTTATTTGTTTATTGTATAATAATATATTTATTAAAATATGTAGTAATTAATTATTTTGTTACAACATGTAATAATAAAATTAATGTATAATAAGTTGTAAAATACCATAACTTCTATTTTAAGAAATATATATATAATAATACACGTTATGATTATAATATATTTGAATAACATAAAACAATAGAATGTATTATGTAATAGTACGTATAATATCTTATTTTGTTATTTGTTTTTTTTTTAATAATAATAAATATTTATATTTTTTGCGATAATTATATAATTTACTACTTTAATGATAAATTAACGTTTTAATTTATTTGTAATATTTTTATAAAAAAAAAAAAATAATATTAATCTTAGTAACAACATAGATAAATTAGAGGGAATTTTATAACATACAATAAATTTTAGAACAAAACAAATAACATAATATATGAAAATTTATTTATTAATATATATGTATATATTATTATTTGAAGAAGATTTTATATCATTTATTATGTTATAAAATATTTGTTGTTAATTGTTTTTATAACAACAATGTTACGAAATTATATGTTTTAATAACTATTTCATAAGTATTTCATATATATATATTATAAATTGGTATTATATATATGTCATACACAATTTCCAAAACGTTGGTTTTGCACATTTGTAAATAATTTACAACACAGAAATATGTTGTATTATTACTATATCGTTAGATATTATTGAGAAAAATGAAAAAAATAAAAAAAAAATAAACCAAAAATAACCATAATAATTTATTGTATTGATATAACATTAAATTTCATTCAAAATTAAAAAAAAAAATTATAAAAAATGTATTATATTTTGAAATATTTTTTTTTATTAATTTTAATTTTTTTTTTTTTTTTTTTTTTTTTTTTTTTTAGTGTTTTAAATAAAATGGCAAATGTGGTTCCACTATAAAAAAAAAAATATATTTACATAATGGGAAAATAATTGTTAATTATATTAAATAAATTATAATCATATTTTATGTTAAACATTTTTATTTAATTTATTTATAATATAAAATAAAGTATTTTATGTGATTTTTTTAGTTATAATATTTATCAAAAAATAATATACGTATCACAATAAAAAATGAAAATCCATTATATTAATATATTATTGTTTGAGCTTCCATTAAATATATTGGTAATTCCATGTCACATATATATTAAAGAGGATTAATATAATCATATTATAATATAATATATATATTTATATATAAATATATTACGATATCGTATATATAATTTTTATATATATATAGTCCAAATATACATATATATATAAACATAAAAACATACATATTTATAACATATATATATAAAATAAAAAAGAACTAATTATAATATACATATATATGTGACCATTTTGTATAGATATATAATCAAAGGAACTATTACATTACACCACGTCATACAGAAACCAACAGATCTTTATGCGAATGTGAATTATATTCACCTACGAACTATGATAATGACCCTGAAATGAAAAGGGTAATGCAACAATTTGTGGATCGTACAACACAACGATTTCACGAATATGATGAAAGGATGAAAACTACACGCCAAAAATGTAAAGAACGATGTGATAAAGAAATTCAAAAAATTATTTTAAAACACAAATTAGAAAAAGAATTAATGGACAAATTTGCCACACTACACACAGATATACAAAGTGATGCTATTCCAACATGCGTTTGCGAAAAATCTTTAGCTGACAAAACAGAAAAATTTTGTCATAACTGTGGGTATGGGTTAGGAAGTGTTGCACCGAATATTGGATTATTGGGGGGACCGGGAATCTATGTATGGAAAATTGCCGCGTTGGCAGCTGCTAAGGAATTTGCCGAAAAAGCCGGTGCTGCTATGGGTAAAGCCGCTGGTGATGCTGCAGGTGCGGCTGAATTAATTAGAGGATTAAAGGCATTGAATATAGATAAATTATTTAATGAATCATTGGGGTTAGTTTTTGATGGAACAAATTATAATAATACCGAATATATTTTTAAAGCTATTTTTTCAAAATTTAATGAGTCATGTATGCCTCGTCCCCCTGGCTCAGTCCCTGGTCCTGTCATTGATCGGGCTTTTTGCGATACTGTTGATACATTAGTTCTTCCTTCAGGGACAGGTTCACAGACTAGTGCTTCAACGAATGCGGTTATAAAGGAATATGTAAAACCTATCGTCTCAAATGCCAAATTTACTGCTGAAGCAACTGCACAAACGGCTGCTGAAGAAGCTACCAACTTAGCTCTAAAAACGAATACTAATGCAGTAAACGCTACATATGCTAGTTCCCAGACTGCTATTATTGTTTCCATTGCTGCAATTGTAGTTATAGTTTTGGTTATGATAATTATTTATTTAATTTTACGTTATCGACGAAAAAAAAAAATGAAGAAAAAACTCCAATATATCAAATTATTAGAAGAATAGATGTGATGTATTTGGTATTTTTCGATGTTGGTAGGATGTATGGTACACGTAGTATTTTTCTTTGAATGTACCGTGTGTTTTTTTTTTTTTTTTCTCCATTATAAATAACTATATATTTTTATATGTATTGCGCTTTTATATATAATTTATTTTTCTATAATTTTATTTATTTATTTATTTATTTATTTATTTATTTATTTTCTAAAACTCTTTTAATTAATAAACAATGTAATTTTTAATTTATATAAAATACTTATACGTATTATAATATATTATTTTTTTAAAACATAATGTAACGTATATTTTTTAAATACCTCATATGTTTTTCAAAGGAATATATATCAAAAAAAAAAACAATAAAACTTATTATTATTATAATTATGATTATTATGATTATGATTATTATGATTACTATTATTATAAATATTTTAAGAAACATATTATTCAAAATATTATATCTATATTTATATAATTAAAATTAAAACCAATAAGTATATTATTTCAATTCAGAATTATCATCCTTAAAAAACCTATCATATTATATATTATGTTATTTATATTTATTTCATAATATATTTTATTATTTTTTTTAATTATTTTTTATTAGAAATACTACTAATACAATGAATTCAAAAAATAGTCAACATATAACAAAATATAATAATTACACGTAATATAACAAATAGATACAATACATAAAAAACCAATAAAAACACAAAAAACAAATCAAATTAATAAAAATAAAACACAATAAAAAAAAGAATAATGTATATTTTTTATTTTAATATAATAATACACTTTTTCTTTATTTTGCCTTTGTAATTTTTATTATGTTGTTTTATTTAGTATAATATGTAGATATTTTTTGTTTATATATATATATATTTATTTGATAATATGTATATATTTATGAGATATAATTTCATATATATTTCATAATTTATATTGTTCTTTTTAATTTTTTTTTAAGTGTTATTTGTTTCTATATTACGGTATGCATTGATTTATTATCATTATATTTTTATATATATTAAGTGGCAAAAAAAGAAAAAAAAAAAAAAAATTTGTTTATTAAATATTTTTTCTTCTGTAAAATGTTTTCCATTTTTGTTTATATTTATATTTATATATTTTTTTTTTTTTTTTTTTTTTTTTGTTATTTTTTATATATATGAAAGTTGTATGATATATTTAAAATTTTTTTTTTTTTTTTTTTTTTGTTATTTTTTATATATATGAAATTTATATGATATATTTCAAATTTTTCTTTTTTTTTTTTTTTTTTTTTATTATTTTATATGTAAACACATTTAGGAAAAAAAAATTATAATAATAATTTTTATATATATATATATTTTTTTTTTTTTTTTTTTAATATAATAAAAAGTAAAAATTATAAAATAAAAAATAAAAATATTAAATTTTTAAAGTACTGTTATCACTAATAAAATTAATAGTTATACTGTTAATTACTACTTCTAATAATATTACTATATTAATTGCAGTATTAATTACAATAATGCAAATAGTAATATATTATTATATTCAATGCGTTTCCAATAGTTTATATTTTTTAATTTAAATAATTTTAACTATTATTGTTATCATATTAAATATATATATATAATACAATATAATTATGATATATATATGTACATATATATAATATAATTTGTAACACTAAAAATTAAATACAAAAAAAAAAAAAAATACACAAACAAAAAATATAATATAACATGAACAATTAAAAAATATAACATAATACACAAATATAAAATATAATATAATACACAAATCAAATATAATATAACATCAACAAATAAAAAATATAATATAATGCACACATAAAAAAAAAATCAAACAAATATACATTCATACGTATATATTATATATCCCATACATCCGATATAGGATATTTCTCTTTCACCAATTTAGTATTTACATCCATTTCAATTTGTACTTTACTAGGTACATCCATATTATTACTATCCACAGTTGATGTATCATTATCATCATTTACATCATAATAAATATCATCGTCATACATATCATAATAGTAGGGTTCATTAAATGGTTTGTCCAGATCTTCCAAGATAGTATCCATATTATTAAATTGATTTATAGGTTTAGGATTATCCATATGTATTTGAATAGAAACATCAGTATTCAACGTTTTGTTACTATCACTAGGGTGAGTGTTACCACTAGTTGATGTATCATTTTCCCACTCTTCTTTTAATTTATCTAATACTTCCTCTTTATTATTCCACTTTTCGCACATATCTCTATGTCTATCTAGCCATGTATGGAACAGTTCTAGTTGGTTGTGGATGGGGTCACTATTTGTTAGTTTGGCAACACTATGTATACTTGTTTGTTTCACATGATTTGTCCCAAATAATTCGTTTTCTTTTCGTTTCAACACTTCATCATAAATATCAACATTATTACTATTCAACGAATCATTAATTAAATCTATACCAGAATATACATTATTTGATACATATTTTGGATCATCCATACTATTAGTACTCATATTAACATTATAACTATATTCTTCTCCACTATATAAATCTCTATCATGAATGGACATAATAAAAGGTTTTTCTTCCATATTATCACGTGACGTGGTAGTAATATTGGTATTTGTTGAACTATTTCCACTTTTATAATCATTTGGTACATCCTTTGGTTGTTCACTTTGTAGATATTGTGATATAAATTCATCTTTCAATGTATTCCACTCATTATCTGTAATTTTACTACTAGGTATACCATCATTTTGTATATCATTTTGTGTATCACTAGCTGTTGTGTTGTTACCACTAGCTGTTGTGTTGTTACCACTAGCTGTTGTGTTGTTACCACTAGCTGTTGTGTTGTTACCACTAGCTGTTGTGTTGTTACCACTAGGTTCTAGTACCACTTCTATCAATGTTTTATATTTAGGACTACCTGGTACATATATATCATTAATATCAAATTCTTCATACTCACTTTCGGAAGATGAAGTAATATCACTATAATGATCGGTGTAACCACTATCAGTTCCACTATCTCCTTCAAGGTAAATGTACCGTTTGCCTCTGTATTTACCACTAGTATAAGGTATATATCTATTGGGTGAAAGTTTTGTCGGTATATCATAATCACTTTTGGGTATTTGCAGTATTTGGAATAAATTTCCAACAGATGCTTTGGTTTTTTTCTAAAAAAAAAAATGAACATATATGTGTATGTATATATTTATGTATGTATGTATGTAGGTAGTTATGGGTATATATATATATAATATATATATGTATGTGTAAATATGTATGTAGTTGTGGGTATATATATATATATGTGTAAATGTCAATGTATTAAATTTTATTTTATTTTTTTTATTTAATTAAAATTTTTTATTTATTATTTTTTTTTATTTAATGAAATTTTTTTATTTTTTTTTATTTAATTATATTTTTTAATTTTTTTTTATTTAAATAAATTTTTTAATTTTTTTTTTTTTTTTTATATTTATTTTTTTATTAACATTTTTTTAATTTTTTTTTTTTTTATGATATATATTTTTATTTTAATATTTTTTTCCTTTTTTTTGTATTTTATGATATATATATATATATATATATATATATATATATATATATATATTTTTTTTTTTTCTTTTTTTTTTTATGTAATAAATTTTTTTTTATTTTATTTCTAATAAATTTTTTTTATAATCATTATTTTTATTAATATAATTTTTTTTTAATTTTTGTTTGATAAAATTTTTTATTTTTTATTTTATCAAAATTTATTTTTTTATTTTAATTTTTATTATTATTAAAATCTCTTTTTTTGTTGTTGTAATAAATTTTTTTTTTATATTCTTTTTTTCTTTTTTTCATTTTTTTCATTTTTTTCTTTTTGAATATAAATACATATATATAAAATATATATAAAACACATACATATACACATATATATATCCAAAAGTAAGCACACATAGATATCCACAAAACACATATACACAAATATATATCCAAACATACGAACACATACATATACAGAAAACACATATACATCAACATATATATATATATATCCAAACATACCCACACATACATATACACAAAACACATATATATATACATAAGTACCACTATATATATTACCTTCAAAAATAAAAAAGCAATAGATCCTAATGCCAGCGCAATACCTAAAGGAATGGTTGTTTGCAAGATAGTCGGGTCAAAGGTTTCATCCGCAGGGGCCGGTGCCAGGGGGTTGACTTCGGTGTCTTTTTCGGTTTGGTCTTCCTCACCACCTGCTGTTGGTGCCGGTTTTTTCGGTCCTGTTGGTGCCGGTTCTTTTGGTGGTTCCTCTGCTCGTTTACAAGCGTCTTCATCCACTGTTTCTTTTGTTGTTGGTATATCTCCACAAATTTGAGGGTGTATTACTGGGTTTTCCTCTTCAAGGGGATCGTCATCGTCAAGGGTGGTGGGGGTATTTTCACAGGGTGTTTCTGAGCTGTCACTAGTTGAGGATAAACAAGGTGTTGCTTTTTTTTCAAGCATATCAAGCAAACATAGAACAATATTGTTCTCTTTACCACCTTTTTTTCCTGAGCTCTCAGCGCATTTACATTCATAGGACTTCAGGAACGCATCTAGACTTTCATGCTTTCCTTTATTATTTACAAGATCCATTAGAGGTATCAAGGTCTCCAAAAACATTTTAACTTTAGACTTAATATCATTTCCCTGACCATATTTTTGTTCTCGATTTTTAAAATGTTTTTTTATTTCTTTCCACTCCTTTTTCTTTTGTTCTACCCATGTTTTCACACATACACAATTTTTTTTAGTTTCTTCATCACATGCATTTTTTTCTTTTTGTGTACATTTTTCTATTTTTTTTTTTGATATATAATAACCATATAAAAAATCTTCTAACCAATAATGTAGCAATACTTTAAATGTAGTATATGGATTGAGGTTTATATTTTCCTTAAACTGATCTAGTTTACATATATGCATATCATCATTAGTAACTTTACATTCCCATTGTTCTTTCCTTATACCTTTAAATAAACGTGATGTTTTAAATGGATTTTTTGAATTTTCTTTCATATACTCCTTCATATACGGTCCCCTACGATCAATCATTTCGACTTCAATAGTAGAACTCTTTCCACCGTTTCCACTTATTCCATCAAAAACCTCTTTCCATTTGTCTTCATTATCCTTAACATTACATCCATTTCTACCACCACTTCTACCACGTATAACATTACAAGAAACCTTATTGGGAGGACACGTTTTACAATAATCTAAGGGGCCAAACGTGGTTTCAGGATTCTCAAAATGTGTTTTATTTTTTTCCCCACCAGTTTGACCATCTTTGCAATGTTTCAATGCTTTCAAAAAATCTGCAGCAGAAGTTTTTTCTTTTATTTCTGTACAACAATTATTATCACCATTAGAATTAGTTTTTAATTTTTCATGTTCCTCTCCATATTTATTTTTTTGATTTTGATATTCTACGAATTTTATATCTATCCATTTTCTATATTTTCTACATTGTTCATAACAAGGACGACAATCTAAATCATCAAACATATTATTATATCTACGTTTGCCATCAGTACAATCATGTCCATCCCCACTACATTTTTTTGTTTTACCACCATCTTCCGTACAATTATCTTTAATTTTCCCCAACATCTCTGTTCGTTTTTTACAAAAATTTTGACCCCATTCTTCAAGGTATCGGAAGTAGGGGGGGCGTGATATAAAGTCGGTGAGGTGGGTGGGTTTGTTTTCACTAGTGGTTGAGGGGTTTTCGGGGTGTTGGGAGGAGCTACCTTTGGCTTGGTTCTCACTATCTTCTTCTTCGAGTTTTACTTTGTCGTATTCGCCGTATTTGTCTTTGAGTTGTTGGAAAAGTTTGCCGTTCGCAGCTTCAACTTTTTGTGGTTTTCCGCCTTTGTCGCCACTATCTCTATAGGTTAAGGCACATACCATTCCATTCCAGATAGATTCGGCGTATTTTGACCACAAGGCTTGAGGGGTTGTGCCACTAGGTTGGGTGACAGGTGTGACACTAGTAGAAGGTTTACCACTATTTGAAAAATAGCTACTTATAGCTGTTTGTATTGTCTGCATTTCATCCTTGCTCTTCTGGTCACCCCCTGCATTAAGAACAATATGTTTGAGGTTGTCATTACTACCACTAGATGTGTCTTTACTACCACTAGTTGTGTCGTTACTACCACTAAATAATATATCCCTATAATCACCTAAAGTATAAAACATTTGACGCAAAAAATCGGTGGGGATTGTACCATTTTGTAACGATGTTTGGGGGTTGTCATTGTCTACACCGAGTACTGGTTGTGATAGGCCGTTCGCACCTACTACTCCTGGTATTCCTGCCCCAGGCACTACAGGTATCCCAGCTCCAGGCACACCAATTCCTGGTAATCCACTTTGTCCTTGTTCCGCCTCCTTTTGTCGCAATTCCCACTCTTTTTTGTATCTATGCCACAAAAAAAAAGTTTCCACTGCCGCAGATTGAATAAACGCGTCGCGGAGGAGAGACGTCTGTGACGTCGATGTCGACGCGGCGTCAACTTGTGTCTGTGTGTCAGTTGTTTGTGCTTGTGCCACCTGTTTGCTTTCCGCCCACTTCGTTAACTCACCCACATATAGTTTTCGCCTCCTGGGTGGGATACAAACACTACCAGTATCACTACCACCACTTTTGCCAGTGGCACCAGATTTAGTGGTAGGAACACCAGTGTCACTACCACCACCTGTGGTACTACTGTCACTATTTGGTTTGGTTGGTATACATTTCCAACTTGTGGGTGCTTTACTTCCATATTTGGTTGGACAGGCTTGTTTGAGAGTGTCCGGTTTTTTAAATAGTTCAGCCACTATATCACATGGCTTCTCCGCATTGTCTTGTGTTGTTGGTGGTACCTCTGCGACGTTTTCCGCCTCTGTCTCCTTGTCCTCCACCGTCTTTTCCGACTCCTCGTCGTTTTCCTCCGACTTCTCCTCGATCTCTTCGTCGTCGTCTTCTTCTTCCTCCTCCTGCTCTTCGGGGTGTTCGGCGGAACGACCGGCAACACCATCTTGTGGTTTGGGACAGGGATCTTTGTGTTTTGATTGGCAATCTTTGGCTTCTTTTGCTTCCTCATCGAGCAATTTATCAATTGTGGTCTTATTTTGACTGTCGGCACCACCTTCAGTACACCGACCACGAAGAGCAACAAAAGCATCAAGACCAATAGCAACACCTGCTTGTTTCAACATTTGGCGAAGGTGTTGTATTTCCTTTGCATCCAGACTATTTTCGGATTTTTCTTCGGAACTGTCTTCGGAATCGCCTTTCAAAAATTCTATTTGCAAAACACCTTCAAGAGTTACGATAGGATCACAATTTGTTTCATCTCCAATATCTTTTTGCTTGCGAAATTGTTGTTTTATTGCGTCCCATTCCTTTTCTTTTTTTTGATCAACCCATTTTTGAAAACAACCACAATCATTATTACATTTATTACTGTTTTTACATGCTTTTGATTTATTAGTGTTATTTATACACTTATCAAGTTTTTTTGTTCTCCAATGTATAGAATCTTTTAACATATGTGCCACCCAATAGTAAAAAAAATCATTGTATGTCTTTTGGATTTCATCAGGTTCATTTTGAGATTTGGCTTCACCTTCTTCTTTTTTTTTTTCCAATATACATAATCCGCCTCCAGTTCTTACATCCTTGTCATAGTCCTCGTCATCATCGTCCTCCTGACCATCTGTCGTCAGCTGTTTAAATTCATAACATTGCCATTCATCATAAAGTTCCTTACTATCACTGTTACCACCACCACTACCGCCACCAACAACACTACCATTTTTTGTTTGAGCACAGAACGCGTTCAATTTGTTTTCAATTTCTGTTTCTCCTTCACCACTTTTAAGGATTTCAATAGGAGTACCTGACTCGCCAGGATTAGGCCTATAAAGTTTTATATTGCATTGATCATTTTTACTTTTATTTTCCCATTGATTACCCTTTGTCTTTCTCACTCCACAATAAGGACATGGTTGGCAATATTCCGAACGATAAAATGTTCCTTTTGTTTCATCATTACTATTACCACTGTGTTTTTCACTAAAATTAATTTTTCCTCCTTCACTGTCTTTAACTTCTTGGCATGCTTTTTCTTTATTTAATAATTCCAAAAAACCATCAACGGTTCTATATTCACCTTCAAGTTTTTCATAAAAAATTTTTTCATATCCTTTATGATCACTACCACCACGTGCACTTCGTCTTGTCCTACTACTAGTTGATGTTCCATTTATTTCTTCAGTATATTTGTTTCGTTGTTTTAGAAATTGTTTCCGTTGGTTATCTATCCAATTTTCATAACGATGACATGCAAACAAACAGTCCGTGCATCTATTACCATAACGCAACTTACCTCGTGCTCTAACAGTTTTTGTGCAATCGCAGCCATTCAAACTACAATATTTCTCACCATCTCTTTCTCCACGACAATATTTTTTAACTATATCAACATATATTTTTTTTTTCCTGCAAAAATCTTCTGCCCATTCCTCGAACCAGCGAAGATACTGCGGCACGTAGTCAAAATACGTGGGGACTTGGTCATTGGGCTTGCCATCACTTGTCATGGGACACCTGCATTTTTCATGAGCTTGAGAACAACCTCCATTACGTTCACTGCACGTTGCATGAAAATATGCATTACCCCCTAGCTTGTTCTCTTCGTCACATGTTAGTGCTTTCCATACTTGGTCTCTATTAAGAGCCCACCAATATTCCCTAATTTCTTTGCTTGAAAGTACACTTAGTTTAGCCGCATTACTATGCGTAATGTTCTTAAACATTTGTTCTAATCTTTCTTCTAATTTTTTTTTTCTTTGATTATGACCAAGGAAAAGATCTTTTCCTCTGACAATATCACCTATATCTGCAAAACTTCGGGCTAATACAGTACATATTTGAGAATCACCATAAGTTAATTTATATTGGTCATGATAAGGTATTAATGACTCTGCCTCGTATTTTGCTGCATAACACACATCTACCAATAAATCATTTTTAGCTTTCAAACTATCCTTACTATTCATATTTGGAAAATTTTTGTTACATAGAGATAACCGTCTATATGGAGCACATGCACCTGCACTCTTACCTCCTTTACCTTTACTACGAACATTACCTTCAATTTTGTTATCATCACATTCAGCGCCACGTTCTTTAGAAAAACGATGTTCTTTTCCTTTTCCGCACGGATCACCGCGAGCAGCAAGAAGTTCATCACGTTTTTCTTTTATAAGCTCGCACGGATCTGTGAAGGCAACTGTTTCCTCACCAAAAATTGTTGATATTGTCAAATTTCCTTTCAAATAATCTTTAAAGACATTTGCAGCATTTTTCACTTCGTCGTGCACTTCTTTCCCTATCCTATCAAACATATATTTGGCATCTTTATCTTCCTCACCACAACCTCCACCCCCACCACTACTTTGCGCCGCCATTTTGTTTTATTGTTTCGGACTACATTATGTCATGCATACGTGGTTTATATCGTGGCATACATGGTTTGGTGGTGTGGTGTGGTGTGGGGTGATTGTATGTATGTTATGGGAGTATGGTAATATGGTAGAATAATAATAATAGTATTGTGTTGGAATATATATATATATAAGTATTATATATATATTTATATATATATATTAATTATAATAGTTGTAATATTATAATATATATATAATATATATTAATAAATAATATTTCATATGTATATAATAATAATTATTAGTTTTATATATATATTTTTAAAAAAATTTATATTAATATTTTTATAATAAATATAAATATTCTAACAAAAAATATTATATAATAAAGAATAATATATTTGATGTATTCCTTTATTTACTTATTCAATTATATATATTATTTTCTTATGTTTTTTATATTTTCTAAAATTATATATGAGAAAAAAAAAAATACGAAAATACAAACATACAAAAAAAAAAATACAAGATGTTTCTATATTTAATTATTATCTTTAATATATTTTTTTTTTTTCGCCTTATATTAATTAATTATATATATATTTTAGAGATAACAACAGAGGCAAATATCTTCTTCTGTTTCTCTCTATCCATACTATCTATCATATATCTACATAAAAAAATATATATGCATATATATATATATATATTTATATTTTTCATTATATTAAAAATAATACATTATAAATATAATATTTTATATTCTTATTTTTTTTTTTTATATTATAATTTATAATATATTATATAATATATGACATATCATGTAATATAAGGTAGAAATGAGATCGAGAACAAAAGGGTATCGAAAAAAAAAAAAAAAAAAAAAAATTAATAAAAAGGAGATAAAAAAATTGTTATATTATTAATTATAATAATTTTTAAAATAATATTTATTTTATGTTTTATATATTACTTAATACTACCTTAAATGTATACATATAAAAGAATACGTATTCCATGAGCATAAAAATATATATATATCGGCATACGTATTCCTCCAACATAAATATATACAAGAGCATACGTATTCTCTCAACATATATATATACATAAATGCATACGTATTGTTAAATCAAATATACATATATACATATATACATATATATATATATAATAATTCTCGGTTACTGCATGTGTCCGTGCACGATTTCGATTTTTTGGGTATCTTCCATTTCGATTTTCATATTTTTCGTACTTACATTGCTATGGATTTCGTTACTTCCATATTTTAATATAGGCTTCTTCTCTTAATTCTACTTTGAATTATTATTTCTTGGTCCTTATGATACTGCAATATGAATATCACATATGTATGAAATTACCTTGATGAACAGATATGTTCTTTAATATTATACTTCCACATACATATACATATATATATTTATACTTGCATGGCGGATGTATATATCCTTATCATATACAATTAGGTACAATATATAGATCCTCAAAATATATAAGCCCATAGACGTTAACTTATATAGTAGCTATAGATCCTTCACATATTTAACAATAAAACCATATAAGATACAAAACATACATAAATATATAAACAAAATATATACCTACTCAACAATAATATATATAATCCATATATAAACCCTAACCCCTAAAGTTATATCCTTAGCCCTGGCATATGGGAACCCCAAAAATTTTTAAACCCTAAAAGTATATCCTTAACCCTGGTACATGGGAACCCTAAAGACTAGATCCTTTTTTTTAAGACTAGATCCTTTTTTTTTAAGACTAGATCCATTTTTTTTTAAGACTAGGTCCTTTTTTTTTAAGACTAGATCCTTTTTTTTAAGACTAGATCCACAATTTTTTTTTTTTTAAGCCGGACCTAGATCCACTATTTTTTTTTTTTGAGAAAAAAAAAATTTTTTTTTTTTTTTTTTTTCTTTTCTTTTTTTTAAGATATATATTTTTTTATATACTTTTAAGACATAGAAAAAAAAAATTTTTTTTTTTTTTTTTTTTTTTTTTTTTTTCTTTTTTTTAAAACGTACATTTGTTTTTCCTATTTTTAAGATTTAAAAAAAATTTTTTTTTTTTTTTTTTTTTTTTTTTTTTGAGACAAGACCTAGATCCTAAAATTTTTTATAAATCGCACCTACTTGCACCAAAGTATAAATCGCACCTAGTTGCACCAAAGTATAAATCGCACCTAGTTGCACCAAAGTATAAATCGCACCTAGTTGCACCAAAGTAAAATGTTGCACCTCTATGCACACAATTTTAATACGCACCTCTATGCACACAATTTTAATACGCACCTCTATGCACACAATTTTAATACGCACCTCTATGCACACAATTTTAATACGCACCTCTATGCACACAATTTTAATACGCACCTCTATGCACACAATTTTAATACGCACCTCTATGCACACAATTTTAATACGCACCTCTATGCACACAATTTTAATACGCACCTCTATGCACACAATTTTAATACGCACCTCTATGCACACAATTTTAATACGCACCTCTATGCACACAATTTTAATACGCACCTCTATGCACACAATTTTAATACGCACCTCTATGCACACAATTTTAATACGCACCTCTATGCACACAATTTTAATACGCACCTCTATGCACACAATTTTAATACGCACCTCTATGCACACAATTTTAATACGCACCTCTATGCACACAATTTTAATACGCACCTCTATGCACAATATAATAAGTCGCACCACAATGCATGGAAAAAAAGTTGCACCACTATGCACAAAAAAACTCGCACCAATATGCACAAAAAAACTCGCACCAATATGCACAAAAAAACTCGCACCAATATGCACGAAAATAGAAATTCGCACCAACATGCACAATAAAGTCGCACCAACATGCACAATAAAGTCGCACCAAAAAAATGTGTGGTATCACCAACATGTGTGGTATAACCACTTGTGTGGTATCACTATATATGTGGTATCACCACGTATGTGTGGTATTACCACGTATGTGTGGTATCACTATATATATGTTATATTACCACTTGTGTGGTATGACCACCACATGTGTTGTATTACCACGAACCAGTGTTTATCCAACACTTGGTTTTAGGTAAAAGCACCACTATTTTGTGAAGAACCACCACATATTGTAAGTTGTACCACCGTGGAGTGTGTTTTTTGTGACCACTACGTTTAGGTGCACTACTTTTTAAGACGGAATTTAGTAATGCTAAGACCTATATTCGTACCTATAGGACATAAATTAGTAAGCTTAGGACCTATATTAGGTATATTAGGGCCTACGTTAGTTACTTTAAGACCTATATTAGTTATGTTAGGACCTACATTAGGTATCTCTGGACCTACTTTCATGATCTTAGGACCTATACTAGATAAGTTCAGACCTATAGTACTTATATTAGGACCTACATTAGGTAACTCTGGACCTACTTTCATGATCTTAGGACCTATATTAGTTAACTTAAGAACTAGGTTAGTTTATTAAGACCTATATTAGTACCTCTATAACCTAAATTAGTAAGCTTAAGACCTAGTTTAGTTTATTAAGACCTATATTAGTACCTTTATGACCTAGATTAGTAAGCTTAAGACCTATATTCGTACCTATAGGACATAAATTAGTAAGCTTAAGACCTAAGTTAGTGACCTTACGACTTATATTAGTACATATAGGACCTAACTTAGTAAGCTGAGGACCTATATTAGGTATATTAGGGCCTATGTTAGTTACTTTAAGACCTATATTAGTTATGTTAGGACCTACACTAGGTATCTTTGGACCTACTTTCATGATCTTAGGACCTATATTAGTTATAGTAAGACCTAGGTTAGTTTATTAAGACCTATATTTGGTATCTCTGGATCTACTTTCATGATCTTAGGACCTATATTAGTTAACTTAAGACCTAGGTTAGTTTATTAAGACCTATATTAGTACCTCTATAACCTAAATTAGTAAGCTTAAGACCTAGTTTAGTTTATTAAGACCTATATTAGTACCTTTATGACCTAGATTAGTAAGCTTAAGACCTATATTCGTACCTATAGGACATAAATTAGTAAGCTTAAGACCTAAGTTAGTGACCTTACGACTTATATTCGTACCTATATGACCTAACTTAGTAAGCTTAGGACCTATATTAGGTATATTAGGGCCTACGTTAGTTACTTTAAGACCTAAGATGGTTATGTTAAGCCCAAAGTTACTAATATGGAGACCTATTTTACTTATATTAGGACCTATATTAGGTATATAAGGGCCTACGTTAGTTACTTTAAGACCTATATTACCTACATTAGGACCTACATTAGGTATCTCTGGATCTACTTTCATGATCTTAGGACCTATATTAGTTAACCTAACACCTAGGTTAGTTTATTAAGACCTATACGTGTACCTTTATGACCTAAATTAGTAAGCTTAAGACCTATATTAGTTAACCTAACACCTAGGTTAGTTTATTAAGACCTATATCAGTACCTGTATAACATAAATTAGTAAGCTTAAGACCTATATTAGTTAACTTAAGACCTATATTAGTTAATCTAAGATCTATATTACCTACATTAGGACGTACATTAGGTATCTTTGGACCTACTTTCATGATCTTAGGACCTATATTAGTTAACCTAACACCTAGGTTAGTTTATCGAGACCTATATTAGTACCTTTATGACCTAAATTAGTAACCTTGGACCTACTTTCATGATCTTAGGACCTATATTAGTTAACCTAAGACCTGGTTTAGTTTATCGAGACCTATATCAGTACCTGTATAACATAAATTAGTAAGTTTAAGACCTATATTAGTACCTCTATAACCTAAATTAGTAAGCTTAAGACCTAAGTTAGTGACCTTACAACTTATATTAGTACATATATGACCTAACTTAGTAAGCTTAGGACCTATATTAGTTAACCTAAGACCTAGGTTAGTTTATTAAGACCTATATTAGTTATGTTAGGACCTACATTAGGTATCTCTGGATCTACTTTCATGATCTTAGGACCTATATTAGTTAACCTAAGACCTATGTTAGCACAATTAACACCTATATTAGTTATGTTAGGACCTATATTACGTATCTTTGGACCTACGTTCATGATCTTAGGACCTATATTAGTTAACCTAACACCTAGGTTAGTTTATTAAGACCTATATTAGTACCTTTATGACCTAAATTAGTAACCTTGGACCTACTTTCATGATCTTAGGACCTATATTAGTTAACTTAAGACCTACATTAGTACCTTTATAACCTATATTAGGTATCTCTGGATCTACTTTCATGATCTTAGGACCTATATTAGTTACTTTAAGACCTATATTACCTACATTAGGACCTACATTAGGTATCTCTGGATCTACTTTCATGATTTTAGGACCTATATTAGTTAACTTAAGACCTATATTAGTTAACTTAAGACCTATATTAGTTATGTTAGGACCTACATTAGGTATCTCTGGACGTACTTTCCTGATCTTGGGACCTCTATTAGTTAACCTAAGACCTATATTACCTACATTAGGTATCTCTGGACCTACTTTCATGATCTTAGGACCTATATTACTTAACTTAAGACCTACGTTACTGTAGTTAGGTCCTAACTTAGTGATATTAGGACCTTATATTAGTTACGTTAAGACCTAAGTTAGTAATGTTAGGACCTATATTAGTTACCTTACGACTTATGTTAGTTACATTAAGACCTAGGTTAGTTACTTTAAGACCTAATTTACTCTAGTTAGGACCACTATTACTTACCTTAAGACTCACGTTAGTTACATTAAGACCTAAGTTACTGTAGCTAGGACCTATATTTGCTAAGTTAAGACCAAACTTAGTACCTTAATGACTTATGTTAGTGACCTTAAGATCTATATTACTTACCTTAAGACCTAAGTTAGTAATCATAAGACCTATATCAGTGAATGTAAGACCTACGTTAGTCTAAGTATGATCTTAGTTACTCAATTCAAGACCTAAGTTAGTAATAGTAGGAGCAGAGTTAGTTAACTTAAGACCTATGTTAGTCAACGTAAGACCTGTATTAGTTAAGGTAAGACCTGAATTAATGAAAGTAAGACCTATGTTAGTAAAAGAAGGACCTCACTTAGTGAACGTAAGACCTAAGTTAGTAAAAGTAAGACCTTAGTTAAGTTATGTACTATGTTAGTGAAAGTAAGACCTTAGTTAGTTAACTTAAGACCTATATGAATGAAAGTAAGACCTTAGTTAGTCGAAGTATGACCTAAGTTAGTAATCGTAGAACCACACTTAGTAAAGTTAAGACCTATATAAGTCGAAGTGTGACCTTAGTTAGTTAACTTAACACCTATGTTAGTTGAAGTATGACCTTTCTTACTTAATTTAAGATCTAAGTTAGTAAAAGTATGACCTTAGTTAGTTACCATAAGACTTATATGAGTGAAAGTAAGACCTACATTACTAATGTTAGGACCTATGTTAGTTAAGTTAAGACCTTAGTTAGTCGAAGTATGACCTCAGTTAGTGAACTTAGGACCTATATTAGTGAACGTAAGACCTTAGTTAATCGATGTATGACCCATGTTAGTGAAAGTAAGACCTAAGTTAGTAGAAGTATGACCTAAGTTAGTGAAAGTAAGACCAGAGTTAGTGAAAGTAAGACCTATGTTAGTCAACTCAAGACCTTAGTTAGTCAAGTTAAGACCTATGTTAGTCAAGTTAAGACCTATGTTAGTCAAGTTAAGACCTATGTTAGTCAAGTTAAGACCTATGTTAGTAAAAGTAAGATCTATATCAGTGAAGGTAAGACGTTAGTTAGTTACATTAAGACCTAAGTTAGTAATGTTAGGACCTATATTATTTATGTTAGGACCTATATTAGTATGTTTATGACCTAAATTAGTAAGCTTATGACCTATGTTAGTTTATTAAGACCTATATTAGGTATCTTTGGACCTACTTTCATGATATTAGGACCTATATTAGTTAACCTAAGAACTATGTTACCTACATTAGGTATCTCTGGATCTACTTTCATGATCTTAGGACCTATATTAGTTAACCTAACACCTAGGTTAGTTTATCAAGAACTATATTAGTTATGTTAGGACCTATATTAGGTATCTCTGGATCTACTTTCATGATTTTAGGACCTATATTAGTTAACCTAAGACCTAGGTTAGTTTATTAAGACCTATATTAGTACCTTTAAGACCTAAATTAGTAAGCTTAAGACCTACTTCCGTTAACCCAAAGCCTATATTAGTCATATTAGGACCTATATTACTGTATGTAAGACCTACATTTGTGATAATAGGACCTATATTAGTTATAGTAAGACCTATATTACTTTATTAAGACCTATACTTGTACCTTTATGACCTACCTTAATAAGCTTAGGACCTAGTTTAGTTAACTTAAGACCTATATTAGTTATGTTAGGACCTACATTAAGTATCTCTGGACCTACTTTCATGATATTATGACCTATATTAGGTATCTCTGGACGCACTTTCATGATCTTAGGACCTATATTAGTTAACTTAAGACCTAGGTTAGTTTATTAAGACCTACACTTGTACCTTTATGACCTAAGTTAGTAAGCTTAGAACCTAGTTTAGTTAACTTAAGACCTACGTTTGTGATATTAGGACCTATATTACTTAAGTTAAGACCTATATTAGTTATGTTAGGATCTATATTACGTATCTCTGGATCTACTTTCATGATATTAGGACCTATATTAGTTACTTTAAGACCTACCTTACTGTAGTTAGGTCCTAAGTTAGTGATATTAGGACCTATATTAGGTATATTAGGGCCTACGTTAGTTACTTTAAGACCTATATTACCTACACTAGGACCTACATTAAGTATCTGTGGACCTACTTTCATTACCTTAGGACCTATATTAGTTAACCTAAGAACTATGTTACCTACATTAGGTATCTCTGGATCTACTTTCATGATCTTAGGACCTATATTAGTTAAGTTAAGACCTATATTAGCTACATTAGGACCTATATTTGGTATCTTTGGACCTACTTTCATGATCTTAGGACCTATATTAGTTAAACTAAGACCTACGTTACTGTAGTTAGGTCCTAACTTAGTGATATTAGGACCTTATATTAGTTACGTTAAGACCTAAGTTAGTGAAAGTAAGACCTATGTTAGTGAAGGTAAGACGTACATTAGTAATGTTAGGACCTATATTAGTTACCTTAAGACCTAAGTTAGTGAACTTAAGACTTACGTTACTGTAGATAGGACCTATATTACTTACCTTAAGACCTATATTACTTACCTTAAGACCTAAGTTAGTAACCATAAGACCTAAGTTAGTAACCATAAGACCTAAGTTACTAATCATAAGATCTAAGTTAGTAATCATAAGACCTATATCAGTGAAAGTAAGACCTAAGTTAATAAACATATGACCTGAGTTAGTGAAAGTAGGACCTATGTTAGTGAAGGTAAGACCTACATCAGTAATGTTAGGACCTATATTACTTACCTATAGACCTATGTTGCTGTAGTTAGGACCTCTATTAGTTACCTTAGGACCTAAGTTAGTACCTTAATGACTTATGTTAGTAATCTTATGACCTATATTAGTTAAGTTAAGACCTTAGTTAGTAATCATAAGACCTATATCAGTGAAGGTAAGACACAAGTGAGTACCTTAATGACTTAGGTTAGTAACCTTATGACCTATATTAGTTAACTTAGGACTTTAGTTAGTAATCATAAGACCTATATCAGTGAAGAAAAGACCTTATTTAGTTGATATAAGACCTAAGTTAGTGAAAGTAAGACCTATGTTAGTTATGTTAGGACCTATATTAGTTAAGTTAAGACCTATGTTAGTGAAGTTAAGACCTATGTTAGTTAATGTAAGACCTATGTTAGTCGAAGTATGACCTAAGTTAGTAAAAGTAAGACTTTAGTTAGTTCAAGTAAGACCTTAGTTATTGAAGTTCATACCTAGATTACTTAAGTTAAGACCTAAGTTAGTGAAAGTAAGACCTATGTTAGCTAAGTCAAGACCTCAATTAATGAAAGTAAGATCTATGTTAGTAAAAGTAAGACCTTAGTTATTCAATTTAAGACCTAGATTAGTTAAGTTATGAACTATGTTAGTGAAAGTAAGACCTGAGTTAGTTAATGTAAGACCCACGTTAGTCGAAGTATGACCTTAGTTTCTCAATTTAAGACCTAAGTTAGTGAAAGTAAGACTATGTTAGTAAAAGAAGGAACTCACCTAGGCAAAGTAAGACTTAAGTTAGTAATAGTAGGACGAGAGATAGTGAAGTTAAGACCCATATTAGTCGAAATATGACCTTAGTTACTGAATTTAAGACCTAAGTTAGTAAAAGTAATACCTATGTTAGATAAAGTAAGACCTATATCAGTGAAGGTAAGACCTTAGTTAGTTACCATAAGACTTATATGAGTGAAAGTAAGACCTACATTACTAATGTTAGGATCTATGTTAGCTAAGTTAAGACCTAATTTAGTTAAGTTAAGACCTTAGTTACTGACGTTAAGACCTATGTTATTTAAGTTAAGACCTAAGTTACTTAACATAATGCCTATGTAAGTGAAAGTAAGACCTGTGTTAGTAAAAGTAAGACCTGTGTTAGTGAAAGTAAGACCTAAGTTAATAAACATATGACCTGAGTTAGTGAAAGTAGGACCTATGTTATTGAAGGTAAGACCCAAGTATGTAATGTTAGGACCTATAATAATTACCTATAGACCTATGTTGCTGTAATTAGGACCTCTATTAGTTACCTTAGGACCTAAGTTAGTCAGCTTAAGACCCAAGTATGTAATGTTAGGACCTATATTACTTACCTATATACCTATGTTCCTGTAGTTAGGACCTGTATTAGTTACCTTAATATCTACGTTAGTTACATTAAGACCTACGCTACTGTAGTTAGGACATATATTTGTTAAGTTAAGACCAAACTTAGTACCTTAATGACTTATGTTAGTGACCTTAAGACCTAACTTAGTAATCATAAGACCTATATCTGTGAAAGTAAGACCTTAGTTAGTCGAAGTATGACCTATGTGAGTAAAAGTAAAACTTATATGAATGAAGATAAGACCTAAGTTAGTAAAATTATGACCTTAGTTAGTTAAGTTAAGACCTATGTTAGTCAAGTTAAGACCTCAATTAGTGAATGTAAGACTTATGTTAGTAAAAGAAGGACCTCACTTAGTGAAAGTAAGACCTAAGTTAGTAACCATAAAACCTATGTTAGTAATCATAAGACCTATATTAGTAAAAGTAAGATCTGAGTTAGTTAAGTTAAGACCTAAGTTAGTAAAGGTAAGACCTAAGTTAGAAGAAGTATGATCTCAGTTAGTGAAAGTAAGACCTACATTAGTCGAAATATGACCTCAGTTAGTTGAGTTAAGACCTAAGTTAGTCAAGTTAGGACCTGAGTTAGTCAAGTTAAGACCTATGTTAGTTAAGTTAAGACCTATGTTATCTAAGTTAAGACCTACATTACTAATGTTAGGACCTATGTTAGTCAAGTTAAGACCTAAGTTACTAAACATAAGACCTATATGAGTGAGAGTAAGACCTTAGTTAGTTAAGTTAAGACTTGTGTTAGTGAAATTAAGACCTGTGTTAGTGAAAGTAAGACCTAAGTTAGTAGAAGTATGACCTCAGTTAGTGAACTTAGGACCTATATTAGTGAACGTAAGACCTAAGTTAGTAAAAGTAAGACCTTAGTTCGTTAAAGTAAGAACTTAGTTAGTCAAGTTAAGACCTAAGTTAGTAAAAGTAATACCTAAGTTAGTGAAAGTAAGACTTAGGTTAGTGAAAGTAAGACCTGTGTTAGTAACAGAAGGACTTCACTTAGTGAATGTAAGACCTTAGTTAGTCCAAGTATGACCTATGTCAGTAAAAGTAAAACTTATATGAATGAAGATAAGACCTAAGTTAGTAAAATTATGACCTATATTAGTTAAGTTAAGACCTATGTTAGTCAAGTTAAGACCTATGTTAGTCATGTTAAGACCTTAGTTAGTCAAGTGAAGACCTATGTTAGCTATGTTAAGACCTAAGTTAGTTAAGTTAAGACCTTAGTTACTGAAGTTAAGACCTCAATTAATGAATGTAAGACCTATATTAGTCCACGTAAGACCTAAGTTAGTTAAGTTAAGACCTATGTTAGTGAAGTTAGGACCTATAATGGTTAAGTTAAGACCTATGTTAGTCAAGTTAAGACCTATGTTAGCTAAGTTAAGACCTATGTTAGTTAAGATAGGACCTATGTTAGTTACGTTAGGACCAAAGATAGTACCTTAATGACTTAGGTTAGTAATTGTATGACCTTAGTTAGTTACGCTAAGACCTTAGTTAGTTAAGTTAAGACCTAAGTTAGTAAACGTAAGACCTAAGTTAGTAAAGGCAAGACCTAAGTTAGTCAACCTAAGACCTATGTTAGTCACGTTAAGACCATAGTTAGTTAACTTAAGACCTATGTTAGTCAAGTTAAGACCTAAGTTAGTGTAGTTAGGACCTATATTGGTTATGTTAGCATCTACGTTAGGACCTAAGTTAGTATTTTAATGACTTAAGTGAGTAATATTAAGACCTATATGAGTGAAAATAAAACCTGAGTTAGTGAAAATAAGACCTATGTTAGTACCTTAATGACTTAGGTTACTAAACATAAGACCTATATCAGTGAAGGTAAGACGTTAGTTAGTTACCAAAAAACCTATATGAGTGAAAGTAAGACCTACATTACTAATGTTAGGACCTATGTTAGTCAAGTTAAGACCTATGTTAGTCGAAGTATGACCTTAGTTAGTGAAAGTAAGACCTTAGTTAGTTGAAATTAAGACCTATGTTAGTCACGTTAAGACCGTAGTTAGTAAAAGTAAGACCTGAGTTAGTAACCATAAGACCTAAGTTAGTTGAAATTAAGACCTATGTTAGTCAAGTTAGAACCTATGTTAGTCAAGTTAGGACCTATGTTAGCTAAGTTAAGACCTATGTTAGTGCAGTTAAGACCTATATCAGTGAATGTAAGACCTAAGTTAGTACCTTAATGACTTAGGTTAGTAATTGTATGACCTTAGTTACTGACGTTAAGACCTATGTTAGTTACGTTAAGACCTAAGTTAGTAAAGGTAAGACCTAAGTTAGTAATCGCAGAACCAGAGTTAGAAGAAGTATGACCTTAGTTAGTAAAAGTAAGACTTTAGTTAGTTCAAGTAAGACCTAGGTTAGTAAACTTGTGACCTATATTAGTTAAGTTAGGACCTTAGCTAGTAATCATAAGACTTATATCAGTGATGGAAAGACCTTAGTTAGTAGAAGTATGACCTTAGTTAGTGAAAGTAAGACGTATATCAGTGAAGGTAAGACGTTAGTTAGTTACCATAAGACCTATATGAATGAAAGTAAGGCCTACGTTAGTCGAAGTATGGCCTAAGTTACTAATCGTAGAACCAGAGTTAGTAATGTTAAGACATATATAAGCCCTTGTCTGACCTTAGTTAGTTAACTTAAGACCTATGTTAGTCAAGTTAAGACCTAAGTTAGAAGAAGTATGACCTTAGTTAGTCAAGTTAGGACCTATGTTAGTTAAGTTAAGACCTAAGTTAGTTGAAGTTAAGACCTAAGTTAGTAATAGTAGGACCACAGTTAGTTAACATAAGATCTATGTTAGTAAAAGTAAGACCTAAGTTAGTCAACCTAAGACCTATGTTAGTCAGGTTAAGACCTAAGTTAGTAAAGGTAAGACCTTAGTTAGTAAAAGTAAGACCTAAGTTAGTACCTTAATGACTTAGTTTTGTAAACTTAAGACCTATATTAGTTACATTACGACCTAAGTTAGTACCTTAATGACTTATGTTAGTAAACTTAAGACCTATATTAGTTAAGTTAGGACCTATATTACTTAAAGTAAGACCTGTGTTAGTGAAAGTAAGACCTATATGAGTGAAAGTAAGACCTACATTACTTACCTAAGACCTACATTACTTATCTAAGACCTACATTACTTACCTTAAGACCTACATTACATACCTTAAGACCTACATTACTTACATTAAGACCTACGTTATTGTAGTTAGGACCTATATTTGTTAAGTTAAGACCAAACTTAGTACCTTAATGACTTATGTTAGTGACCTTAAGACCTAAGTTAGTAACCATAAGACCTACATTAGTTACCATATGACCTACGTTAGTGATACAAGGACCTATATTAGTTAACCTAAGACCTACGTTACTGTAGTTAGGTCCTAACTTAGTGATATTAGGACCTTATATTAGTTACGTTAAGACCTAAGTTAGTACCTTAATGACTTAGGTTAGTAATTGTATGACGTTAGTTAGTTAAGTTAAGACCTCAATTAATGAATGTAAGACCTATGTTAGTCAAGTTAGGACCTATGTTAGTCAAGTTAAGACCTATGTTAGTAAAGTTAAGACCTATGTTAGTTAAGTTAAGACCTATGTTAGTTAAGTTAAGACCTTAGTTAGTTATGTTAAGACCTAAGTTAGTTAACATAAGACCTATGTTAGTCAAGTTAAGACCTCAATTAGTGAATGTAAGACCTATGTTAGTTATGTTAGGACCTAAGTTAGTGAAAGTAAGACCTAAGTTAGTAAAAGTAAGACATAGGTTAGTGAAAGTAAGACCTTAGTTAGTTACCATAAGACTTATATGAGTGAAAGTAAGACCTACATTACTAATGTTAGGACATATGTTAGTCAAGTTAAGACCTTATGTTAGTTAAAATAGGACCTATATTAGTATAAGTAAGGTCTGAGTTAGTTAAGTTAAGACCTAAGTTAGTTGAAATTAAGACCTAAGTTAGTAAAAGTAAGACCTAAGTTAGTAATCATGAGATCTATATTTGTTAAATTAAGACCAAACTTAGTACCTTAATGCCTTATGTTAGTGACATTAAGACCTAAGTTACTAACCATAAGACCTAAGTTAGTAAACGTAAGACCTAAGTTAGAAGAAGTATGACCTAAGTTAGTAAAAGTATGACCTTACTTAGTTAAGTTAAGACCTATGTTAGCTAAGTTAAGACCTTAGTTAGTGAAAGTAAGATCTAAGTTAGAAGAAGTATGACCTCAGTTAGTAAAAGTAAGACTTAGGTTAGTGAAAGTAAGACCTACATTAGTCGAAGTATGACCTATGTCAGTAAAAGTAAAACTTATATGAATGAAGATAAGACCTAAGTTAGTAAAATTATGACCTTAGTTAGTTAACTTAAGACCTATGTTAGTCCATGTATGACCTTAGTTAGTCAAGTTAAGACCTCAATTAATGAAAGTAAGACCTAAGTTAGTAAAGGTAAGACCTACATTACTAATGTTAGCACCTATGTTAGTCATGTTAAGACCTTAGTTAGTCAAGTTAAGACATTAGTTAGTCAAGTTAAGACCTATGTTAGTCAAGTTAAGACCTATGTTAGTCAAGTTAAGAACTAAGTTAGTTGAAATTAAGACCTAAGTTAGTAAAAGTAAGACCTAAGTTAGTTGAAGTTAAGACCTAAGTTAGTAAAGGCAAGACCTAAGTTAGTTGAAGTTAAGACCTAAGTTAGTAAAAGTAAGACCTTAGTTAGTCTTTTTAAGACCTAAGTTAGTAAAAGTAAGACCTGAGTTAGTAAAAGTAAGACCTAAGTTAGTAGAAGTAAGACCTAAGTTAGTTAAGTTAAGACCTTAGTTAGTAATCATAAGACCTATATCAGTGAAGGTAAGACGTTAGTTAGTTACCAAAAAACCTATATGAGTGAAAGTAAGACCTACATTACTAATGTTAGGACCTATGTTAGTCAAGTTAAGACCTATGTTAGTCGAAGTATGACCTGAGTTAGTGAAAGTAAGACCTATGTTAGTGAAGTTAGGACCTATATTAGTTAAGTTAAGACCTAAGTTACTGAAGTTAAGACCTATATCAGTGAATGTAAGACCTAAGTAAGTACCTTAATGACTTAGGTTAGTAATTGTATGACCTATATTAGTTAAGTTAGGACCTAAGTTAGTAATCATAAGACCTATATCAGTGAATGTAAGACCTTAGTTAATCGAAGTATGACCTATGTTAGTAAAAGTAAGACTTAGGTTAGTGAAAGTAAGATCTATGTTAGTGCAGTTAAGACCTATATTAGTTAAGTTAAGACCTAAGTTAGTGAAAGTAAGACCTATATCAGTGAAGGTAAGACCTTAGTTAGTCAAGTTAAGACCTAAGTTAGTCAAATTAGGACCTATTTTAGCTAAGTTAAGACCTAAGTTAGTCAAGTTAAGACCTATGTTAGCTAAGTTAAGACCTATGTTATCTAAGTTAAGACCTAAGTTAGTGCACGTAGAACACATATTAGTCAAGTTAAGACCTGAATTAATGAAAGTAAGAGCTAAGTTAGTCAACCTAAGACCTATGTTAGTGAAGTTAAGACCTATGTTAGTGAAGTTAAGACCTATGTTAGTCCAAGTATGACCTTAGTTAGTCAGGTTAAGACCTATGTTAGTAAAAGGAAGACCTTAGTTCGTTAAAGTAAGAACTTAGTTAGTCAAGTTAAGACCTATGTTAGTTAACTTAAGACCTAAGTTAGTTGAAATTAAGACCTATGTTAGTCACGTTAAGACCGTAGTTAGTAAAAGTAAGACCTGAGTTAGTAACCATAAGACCTAAGTTAGTTGAAATTAAGACCTATGTTAGTCAACTTAAGACCTACGTTAGTGTAGTTAGGACCTATATTTGTTAAGTTAGGACCTTAGTTAGTAATCATAAGACCTATATCAGTGAATGTAAGACCTTAGTTAGTCGAAGTATGACCTAAGTTACTAATCGTAGAACCACACTTAGTAAAGTTAAGACATATATAAGCCCTTGTCTGACCTTAGTTCGTTAAAGTAAGACCTAAGTTAGTAAAAGTAAGACCTAAGTTAGTTGAAGTTAAGACCTATGTTAGTAAAAGTAAGACCTAAGTTACTGAAGTTAAGACCTTAGTTACTCAATTTAAGACCTATGTTAGTAATATTAAGACCTACACAACTTACCTTAAGACCTAAGTTAGTCACCTTAAGACCTAAGTTAGTCACCTTAAGACCTATGTTAGTAATGATAGGACCTATATTACTTACCTTAAAACCTAAAATACTTACCTCAAGACGTACGTTACTGTCGTTAGGACCTAAGTTAGTTACATTAAGACCTAAGTGACTGTAGTTAGGACCTGCATAACTTACCTTCAGACCTACGTTATTGTAGTTAGGACCTATATTAGTTACCATAAGACCTACATTACTTACCTGAAGACCTACATTACTTACCTAAGACCTACATTACTTACCTAAGACCTATATGATTACCTATGACCTACATTACTTACCTTAAGACGTGTGTTAGTAATATTAAGACCTACACAACTTACCTTAAGACCTAAGTTAGTAATCATAAGACCTAAGTTAGTAACCATAAGACCTAAGTTAGTAATCATGAGATCTATATTTGTTAAATTAAGACCAAACTTAGTACCTTAATGACTTATGTTAGTTACCTTAAGACCTATATTACTTACCTTAAGACCTAAGTTAGTAATCATAAGACCTATATCAGTGAAATTAAGACCTACGTTAGTAAACGTACGACCTGAGTTAGTGAAAGTAAGACGTACATTGGTAATTTTAGGACCTACATTACTTACCTATAGACCTATGTTGTTGTAGTTAGGACCTATATTAGTTACTTTAAGACCTACCTTACTGTAGTTAGGATCTATATTAGTTACCATAAGACCTAAATTAGTTACCATATGACCTACATTAGTGATACTAGGACCTACATTACATACCTTAAGACCTACATTACTTACCTTAAGACCTACATTACTTACCTTAAGACCTACATTACTTACCTGAAGACCTACATTACTTACGTAAGACGTATATGATTACCTAAGACCTACATTACTTACCTTAAGACCTACATTACTTACCTGAAGACCTACATTACTTACCTATAAACCTATGTTGCTGTAGTTAGGACCTGTATTAGTTACCTTAATATCTACGTTAGTTACATTAAGACCTACGCTACTGTAGTTAGGACCTATATTAGTTAAGTTAGGACCTTAGCTAGTAATCATAAGACTTATATCAGTGAAGGTAAGACGTTAGTTAGTTACCATAAGACCTATATGAATGAAAGTAAGACCTTAGTTTGTCGAAGTATGACCTTAGTTAGTCAACGTAAGACCTATGTTAGTCAACGTAAGACCTGTATTAGTTAAGATAAGACCCTAGTTAGTTAAGATCCATATTAGTTAAATAAACACCTTAGTAATGATGAGACGGCGTTAGTACAATTAAGACCTAAGTTACTAGTCATGTTAGTAATGATGTTTGTAGTCATGTTAGTAATGATGTTTGTAGTCATGTAAGTAGTAATGTTAGTAGTCATGTAAGTAGTGATGTAAGTAATCAAGTTAGTATTCATATAAGTAGTCATGTTAGTGATGATGTTAGTAGTCATGTAAGTAATGTTGTTAGTAGTCATGTTAGTAGTCATGTTAGTGATGATGTTAGTAGTAAGTTAGTAGTAATGTCATTGTAGAAGTAGTACTGATGTCGTAGTAAGGTAGTAATAGTAGTAATGAAGTAGTAGTCATATAGTAGTAATGTAGAAGTAAGTTAGTATTAGTAAGTTAGTAGTAGTGAAGTAATAGTCATGTAGTAGTAAGTTAGTAGTAGTGAAGTAATAGTCATGTAGTAGTAAGTTAGTACTAATGAAGAAGAACTGATATCGTTGAAGAAGTAGTAATGATGTCGTAGTAGTAGTTGTAGTACTAGTAGTAATGAAGTAGTAGTTAAATAGTAGTAAGGAAGTAGTTGTAGAAGTAGTAATGATGTTGTTATAGAACTAGTATTGATGTCGTAGTAAGTTAGTAGTAGTAAGTTAGTAGTCACATAGTAGTAACGAAGTAGTTGTACAAGTAGTAATGAAGTAGTAGTAAGTTAGTAATACTAAGTTAGTAGTACTAAAGAAGTAGTAGTAAGTTAGTAGTAGTAAGATAGTAGTAAAGAAGTAGTAGTCATGTAGAATTAACGATGTCGTTGTAGAAGTAATAAGTTAGTAGTAATAAAGTAGTACTAAGGTAGTAGTGATGAAGTAGTAATGTCATTGTAGAATTAATAGTGATGTCGTAGTTGAAGTAGTACTAATGTCATTGTAGAATTAGTACTGATGTCATAGTAATGTATCAGTAAGTTATTAGTAGTAAGTTAGTAGTAGTGAAGTAGTACTAAGGTAGTAGAAATGTAGAAGTAAGTTAGTAGTAAGGTGGTAGTTAGTTAGTAGTAAGTTAGTAGTAATGTAGTAGTAGTAAGTTAGTAGTAATGTCGTTGTAGAAGTAGTATTGATGTCGTAGTAAGTTAGTAATAAGTTAGTAGTGATGACGTAGTAATGTCATTGTAGAATTAGTACTGATGTCGTAGTAGTAGTTGTAGTACTAGTAGTAATGAAGTAGTAATGAAGTAGTAATGATGTCGTTGAAGAAGTAGTAATGATGTCGTTGTAGAAGTAGTAATGATGTCGTAGTAATGTAGCAGTAAGTTAATAGTAGTAAGTTAGTAGTAAGTGTGTGCATCTATCATGATGTAACCTGCATATAGGTGCATAAATGTTTGCAATAAAGGTAAATTTGCATGCAATAACAACGATTTTATAGTATAGAAGAGGACATGGAAATGTTGCATGATAAAAATAATGACTAAAAACACAGCATGCAAACTTTATGACATCACACACACAAAGTGCATCACATATAATAAAGAATAAAGTATTAACATCGCACGTACCACATTAACATAAATAGTTATGATAGTAGTAATGTAGTAGTAGTAGTAGTAATTTAGTAGTAATGAAGTAGTACTAAGGTAGTAGTAATGTTCCACCAAGTTAGTAGTAATGAAGTTGTACTATGGTAGTAGTAATATACCACTAAGATAGTAGTAGTAAAGTAATAGTAATGTAGTAGTAATGAAGTAGTAAGATGATAGTAATAATGGAAGGCACCTCTAAAACGACATCACATAAACAGGTTCTACCAATATTACAACATGCACACGTCAGTTGCACACATAATGGAACACATAAATTACCATAAGATGGATAAAATGGATGTAGTAAATGTCAAACATTGTTTGAACGAACATTTGTGTGCACATAAAGATGAATGGTCAGAAGTAACCCGACATCATATGACCTTCATGCAACTTGTGTGCAACAGTAATGGTATGATGTGCGTAAAGGTGCATGAATGTGTGCATTTAACGTAAAATTGCATGCAAAAAGAGGCAGTTTATGGTATATAAGAGGACATAAAAATGGTGCATGATAAAATTAATGACTAAAAACACAGCATGCAAAATTTATGATAACACAAACACAAAGTACACTAGAAACAATGAAGAATGAAGTACTAAGATCCCACTTATGACATTAAAACATATAGTTATGATAGTACTAAATGTGTAGAAATGGTAGAAATGATGTCGTTTTTACGACATAAAATGACCCAACATATCCCATATTAACTTTGATATACAAAGAGATGAACACTTACTATGCGTATAAATATTAATACTAAGTGCATGGGAAGAAGTACTACCTCTAATGTGCATGCAATTTTGGGTACTAATTTTTGGGTACAAAGGGGACAGAAACATGGGTATATAAAACCGTACGTGTTTGCATCACTCGCAGAATGGTACTTTAGTTTCACACAAAATTGCCTATAGTTTTTGTTTGAACTATAAAAATGGACTATATTATACCACCACTAAATTTTATGTACCAATTTTTGGCCTAGTGGGGTACTTTTATAACCACAATATGGGGTATATAAAACCGTATATGTTTGCACCACTGGCACAACACCATATTAGTTGCACACATTTTTACCCATAGTTTTTGTTTGGTATATAAAAATGTACTATATTATTACACCACTAAATTTTTGGCCTAGTGGAATCATGTAACCCCACTGGTTATATCCCCCCTTCGGGGGGAACCCAATAAAACAACCATAAATTTCCACACATGTAAATTTCGGGCCCCAAAAAGAACAATTACCACTAACATAAAACATCACTTAAAACTATTAGGAAAAGTAAAAAAGGGGAAAAAATATATGGTAAAAACACCAGGCGAGGGGTTTAAGCACCTTCTCAAAAAGGGCCCAAAAAACAAAATTTTCAAAAACAGTGGCGGGAACCCCCTGCACCGCGATGCAGCGGCATTCTGAGTCGAATGAACTAGTCGCTACGGGAATTTTTATTTTTGGTCCCAAAATTTTATGAAAAATGTCCAAAAAGTGATATACCCCCCCCTATGAAAATTTGTGAAAAGTGGTGATTTTTTACTACGTGAAATGTGAAGTATGTGGGTTATAGTAGGGTATACTACCACATAGTTGGTGACCCACATTTTTGATTGAGATGTTAACATCGTGTGTGCAACATCATAATCATCAAATGCTTTGAAGTGCATGTGAATTGTGCACCAAAAGTGCTAGGGGAAAATTGGGTATAATGAAAAAATGGTGATTAAACACCACGCGTGTGATGTAGACACCATGTGGTACCACGTAGAATATATAGTTGATCACGGACTATATGATAGACACATCCATGTTGGCGTACCTAGTGGCAGTTATATTGTATAATTTGGGTCTAAAACCCGAATTTCCGGTTTCGTTTCCCCTATAAATTGGATGTCGTTTTTTGACTAATAGAAGGGTCCCAAGGGATAGAATATAGTGGAAACACAAATTTACAACCATAAACTATATATATCTATTACCACAACAGTGATAAATGTATATGTAAAGGAACAATTGCCCCATGTTTTCCCTGCCCAAAAACGGCCAAAAAATTCAAATTTTCAAAACATAAGCGTAGAAACCCCCGGCACCAAAATGCAGCGTTATTGCGAGTAAAATGGGGTAGTTTGTACGTAATGTCCAAAAAATGGACCAAGAATTTTCATAAAAATTGGAAAAAATTGATATACCCCCCCCTATGAAAATTGTCAAAAAGTGGTGATTTTTTAGTACGACAAATGTGGCATATATGGTGTATAGTAGGGTATATTACCACATAGTTGGTGACCCAAAATTCATATTTTGATGTGAAAAATGTGTGTATAACATCATAGTAATGAAATGCTTTGAAGTGCATGTCAATTGTGCAACGAAAGTGCTAGGGGAAAATGGACTATGAATGAAAAATGAAGTTCACACAAAATATAAACGTAGTGGGAAGTATGTGCTACCATTTTTTATGTATAGTTGATCATGGACTATGTGATGAAACACTCGAAATTGGTGTACCATATTTTGTTGACGTTGTAGAAAATGGGTCTAAAACCCGAATTTCCAATTTTTTTTCCCCTTTAAAAGAAGTACCATTTTGACCAACAAATATTAACCATGAATGTGATTAATGAGTTGTACGATAAAATCTGGATCGAAAATTTTGTAATGACATGTTCGAATGTGTTGTAAGTAATTTTGTGTCAGAATAGTAAAGAGATGTTTTGGTCGAAAATCAAGGCCAAAATTTGGATGACCAAAAAATCGTAATTATAGGAATATCAAGCACTTAAATGCAGCAGTATTAGCTTTTGAATGAAGTAGTTGTGGCAATTAAGTGAAAAAATGGACCCAAAATTTTATGAAAAATTGACAAAAATTGATATACCCCCCCCTATGAAAATTGTGGAAAATGGGTCATTTTTTAGTACGTGAAAGTAGTAATGTTAGGAGAAAAATCGACTATTTGACCATATAGTAAGTGACCCAGAATTCATATTTTGATGTCAAAAATGTGTGTGCAAAGTTATAGTAATGAAATGCCTTCAAGTGCATGTCAATTGTGCAAGCAAAGTGCTAGGGGAAAATGGACTATGAAGGAAAAAGCAGTTGCACACAAAATATAAACGTAGTAGGAAGTATGTGCTACCATTTTGTATGTATAGTAAGTCATGGACTATATGATGGAATAGTAATGAAGTGCGTATGAAATTTTTATGATGTTGTAGAAAATGACCGAAAATCCCGAATTTGCAGTTGAATTTCCCCCTATAAAAGAAGTACTTTTTTGACAAAGAAATATTAAGCGTGCATGTTATTAATAAGTTGTAGGACAAAATATCGAACCATAATTTTGTAATGAGATGTTCGAATGTTGTCTACATAATTTTGTGTGCAAATAGTAAAGACGTGTTTTGGTCGAAAATCAAGGCCAAAATTTGGATGACAAAAAAATCGTAATTATAGGAGTCCTTTGCACTTAAATGCAGCAGTATTAGCTTTTGAATGAAGTAGTCGTGAGAATTAGTTGAAAAAATGGTCCAAAATTTTTAGGAAAAATTGGCCGAAAGAGCAATACCCCCCCCTATGAAAATTGTCAAAAAGTGGTGATTTTTTGGTACGACAAATGTGGGATAAGTGGGTAACAATACACCATTTTTCCACATAGTTGGTGACCCAAAATTCATATTTTGAGGTTAAAATTGTGTGTGCAAAATTATAGTAATTAAATGCTTTGAAGTGCATGTCAATTGTGCAAGGAAAGTGCTAGGAGAAAATGGACTATGAAGGAAAATTAAAGTGCACACAAAATATAAACGTAGTGGGAAGTATGTGCTACCATTTTGTATGTATAGTAAGTCATGCACTATATGATGGAATAGTAATGAAGTGTGTACCAAATTTTTATGATGTTGTAGAAAATGACCGAAAATCCCGAATTTCACGTTCAATTTCCCCCTATAAAAGAAGTACTTTTTTGACCAAGAAATATTAGTTATAAGTGATAGTAATGAGTTGCATGATAAAATATGCAGCCAAAATTTTGTAATGACATGTTCGAATGTTGTCTATACAATTTTGTGTGCAAATAGTAAAGACGTCTTTTCGTCAAAAATGAAGGCCAAAATTGGGATGACTAAAAAATCGTAATTATAGGAGTCCTTTGCACCTAAATGCAGCAGTATTAGCTTTTGAATGAAGTAGTCATGACAATTAGTTGAAAAAATGGTCCAAAATTTTGATGGAAAATTGGCCGAAAGAGCAATACCCCCCCCTATGAAAAATTTCAAAAATGGGTCATTTTTTAGTACGTGAAAGTAGTAATATTTGGGGTATGTTGGACCATTTTCCTACATAGTAAGTGATGAATAATGAGAATTTCGATGTTAAAAATGTGTGTGCAAAGTAATAGTAATTAGATGCCAACAGGTGCATATCAATTGTGCAGCAAAAGTGCAAGGGGAAAAGTAGTCCAAAATGAAAACAATGTCATTTCAATGATTAAACAGAGGATGATTATGTGTTGTATGAGTTAATATGTTAGTAATAGTAGTGTCAAAGTAAGTATGAATTGCACTACCATGCACCATAACACTGAGATTAGGTAAAAATGACGGTGTTTTGGGGGTAATTAGGGAATGAAAATTTTGATGAAAAATGAAAAATCAAATAGAAGTATTTGCAGTTGTTAGGATGAAACTTCATGTTTCGTAATTGAGGTTGGACGTGTTCCCTAGTTGGTAAGTGACCATAGATGAGAAAAAAATGAGGTTGTTTTGATAAAAATGTGTGCAAAGGAGACATGAAATAGAATATGGAATAGTAATTTTGGACATTATAATTATGAGTTCATGAAAAAGAGGAAGATGTTGTTAGGAAGTAGTAATTATTGGCAGTTAGTAAGTTCATCATTGTTAAATGCAAGAAGGTGCATGTCATAAGTTCTAAGAAAACAATTCATTCCTCCACTTTGCACACATCTTTCTCAGTTTGTTTGACATTTGGAAGCATTTAGTCTAACCAAAAAAAGAACAAAAAAAAAACGAAGTTACCTCAATGAAGTCATATGATAGTAAAAATGACCATGTAAGTAAAAAAATGCACCTCCATGCATATAAAACAACACATAATGCACACAAAAGCATAAAAGTAAATCATAATGTAGATAAAAAACACATCCACAACGTCAACACATCACATATATATCATGCACACAACATACCATAACAAAAACGACATCATCTACAACATCATCTATGCATGAGGGTGCAGGTAGGTCAAAATTTCGATTTTGAAAAATTTTCATAAAAATTAAAAAAAACCATTTCCTCATTAAAAACACATCAAGGAGACATGAATGTGATAGTTAGAAGTCCGAAAAAAAAAAAAAAAAATTTTTCAAAAAATTGGTAAACTATGACCACAAATGGGTACAACTAACCCAACTAACAACATCAACAAAATTACAAACACATCCCACAACTACAAAACTAGTGGTACTACCCCTTCACACACACACATATACACCAACATACCAATATATTTACCCCCCCTAAGCTAAAGAAACAGCCCGAGAACCTTGAACCTTAGTGCAACACCACTGTTGAGGTTGAACACAAGGTAGTAAAACATCATAATATGTTGAAGCTAAACCCGGAAGTGGTAAATAATGGAGGAAGTAGTAGTATCATAAGTGTGTAGTAATAAAAAACACCAAGTTATAGTAAAGCTAAACCCGGAATTCGTAAGTTGTACATGAAGTAGTAGTATTAGAAGTGTGGGTAGTAGTAAGAAAAACCAAGTTATAGTAAAGCTAAACCCGGAGTCGTAGATATATGGGCATTCTATAGTAGTAAATGATGTTGTAGTAAGGTAAAAGCAGTAATAATGAACACAAATTGGACATTATTGTGCATGATAGTGCATGAAATGACAAATAGTAGTACAAAATGGAAGCGAAGTGAGTAGTAGTTAAGTAAAGTGAAGTTAGTAGATGAACATACAGGTACCATAGTGATGAGTAAAGTCATAATGGTAGTAGTAAATGTGTTATTTTGGACATGATTGTGCATCTAGGTGTAACATTGGACATAGATTTAGTAGTAATTAGGTAAGATGAAGGTAATAGTTGACCCAAGAAGTACAATAATGATGATATAAGTGAGGTTAGTAGTACTAAATGAGTTATGTTGGACATGATTGTGCATCTAGGTGTAACATTGGAGGTAGATTTAGTAGTAATTAGGTAACATGAAGGTAATAGTTGACCCAAGAAGTACAACAATGATGACATAAGTGAGGATAGTAGTAGTAAATGAGTTATGTTGGACGTAATTATGCATTAAAGTGCAACATTGGACATAGATTTGGTAGTAATTAGGTAAGATGAAGGTAATTGTTGACCGAAGAAGTACAATAATGATGACATAAGTGAGCATAGTAGTAGTAAATGAGTTATATTGGACATGTTTGTGCATCTAAGTGCAAGGTAGGACATAAAATTGGTAGTAGTTGGGTAACATAATGATAGTAATTGACCTAAGAAGTACAATAATGATGATATAAGTGAGGATAGTAGTAGTAAATGAGTTATGTTGGACCTTATTGTGCATTGAAGTACAACATATGACAATAATAAGTAGTAATTGGGTATGGAATTAGTACTTTTTAGGTAAGATGATGTTAGTAGATGAACTTATAAGTAAGATAATGATGAACTAAGTCAACAAAGTAGTAGTAAATGACTCATGTTGGACATTATTGTGCATATAAGTGCTATGTTGGACAAGAAAACAGTAATAGTAAGGTACGATTCAGGTTATAGTTCACTTATGAAGTAAGACAATGATGATATAAGTGATAATAGTAGTAGTAGATGACTTATATTGAACATAATTATGCATGTAAGTGCAACTAAGAACATGAATTTGGTAGTAGTGAGGTAAGATTATGTTAGTAAATGAAGTTAAATGTAGAAGAATGATACCGTATGCGAGAATAGTAGTAGTAGTTGACTTAAATTGGATGTTATTGTGCATGTAAGTGCAATATAGTACATGAAAATAGTAATAGTTAGGTAAAATGAAGACAATAATTGATCTTAGTAGTACAATAATGATGATATAAGTGATGATAGTAGTAAAAGATGACTTAAAATTGACATGATTATGCATTTAAGTGCAACATTAGACATGGATTTGGTAATAGTAAGGTACAATAATGATAGTAGATGAAGTTAAGAATAAGAAAATCATGAACTAAGTGAGAATAGTAGTGATGAATGACTAATATTGGACATTATTGTGCATGTAAGTGCAATGTAGGACATAAAAATAATAATAAAAGGGTAAGATATAGACCATAATTGACCCTAGAAGTACAAAAATCATCAAATAAGTAATGATAGTAGTAAAGAATGAGTTAGAAATGACATTATTGTGCATATACGTGCACCTGAAGAGACAGAATTAGTAATAGTAAGGTATAAAAACGATAGTAGATGAAGTAATGAGTAAGAACATGATCATATAAGTCATCATAGTAGTACTAAATGAGATATATTGGATGATATTATGCATGTAGGTGCACGAAATGATAACATATGACCCAAAACAGATGACCATGAAGTACTAATTAAGTAACATTACTACTCTAAATACAACATAAGACATAGAAATAGTAAAAGAAGAAGTAAAAAGAATAGATAATGAGCTAAATCCGGAATGTACAATGAATTTAGTAACATAAAAGAAGAAAATAGATAGAAAACATAAGATCATAAGTCCTAAACAGCAACAATAGTAATGAAATAGTAACAATAATTCAATAAGAACCTAAAATTCTTACCCTTTAATAACTAAAGAACAGCTAAACCTAACCTTAGTGCCCAACCGAGTACTTTATTACCACATAAGTAAAAAGAAAGTAAGTAAAGAAGTAGATTATAAGTATGTAACAGCTAAGTAAGGTAAGAATAAAGAGAGAAAAGTTAAGCTAAGTCCGGATTTTGAGACTAAAGAAGTAAGATAAGAGAAGTAAAGTAGGATAAGGACCTAGATCTAAGTAAAATAAGAGGTAAGTAAGGTAGTAGTAAGTAAGAAGTAGATCCTAAGTATGTAAGAGCTAAGTAAGGTAAGAATAAAGAAAGAAATATTAAGCTAAGTGCGGATTTGGTGAAGATGTAGTAGAAGTAAGTAGATGAAAGTAAGTTAAGTGAGCATGAATGATGATGAACAGTGATAGATGAAGAAGTTACAAGAGAAATTGAAGACTAAGAAGATGATAATAGGGGATAAAAGTATGACATTAAGAAGAAAGAAGTAAGACGAAGGAATGAAGAGTCAGAATTGATGATTGAAGAATGAAGAGAAGGTATGTAAGAGTAAGAAATGAGAAGTAAGAAGATAAGAGTAAGTAAGTAAGAGTAAGAAGATAAGATTAAAGCCTTGAGAATGAGGATGTAAGATGAAGAAAGTAAGAGTAAGAACTTAGAAGTAAGAAATTAAGACTAGAATTATGAGATTAAGGACCTAGTATTTAAGAAGTAAGACCTTGAACATGATAAAAAGAATATAAGACTAAGTAAGTAAGAATAAGAAGTTAAGTCAAGAACTATATGAGTAAGAATATATGATTAAGAAATGAAAAGTAAGGACCTAAGAAGAAGAAAGTGAGACTAAGAAATGAAAAGTAAGAAGATAACAGTGAGTAAGTAAGAGTAAGGAATGAAAAGTAAGAACATAAGAGTAAGTAAGTAAGAGGTTCAGGGTTTAGGGTTCAGGGTTTCAGGGTTTAGGGTTCAGGGTTTAGGGTTTAGGGTTTAGGGTTTAGGGTTTAGGGTTCAGGGTTTAGGGTTCAGGGTTCAGGGTTTAGGGTTCAGGGTTCAGGGTTTAGGGTTCAGGGTTCAGGGTTCAGGGTTTAGGGTTCAGGGTTTAGGTTTTAGGGTTCAGGGTTTAGGGTTCAGGGTTTAGGGTTCAGGGTTTAGGGTTTAGGGTTCAGGGTTTAGGGTTTAGGGTTTAGGGTTCAGGGTTTAGGGTTCAGGGTTTAGGGTTTTAGGTTTAGGGTTCAGGGTTTAGGGTTTAGGGTTTAGGGTTCAGGGTTCAGGGTTTAGGGTTTAGGGTTTTAGGTTTTAGGGTTTAGGGTTTAGGGTTTAGGGTTTAGGGTTCAGGGTTTAGGGTTTAGGGTTTAGGGTTCAGGTTTAGGGTTTTAGGTTTAGGGTTTAGGGTTCAGGGTTTAGGGTTTAGGGTTCAGGGTTTAGGGTTTAGGGTTCAGGGTTCAGGGTTTAGGTTTAGGGTTCAGGGTTTAGGGTTCATGGGTTCAGGGTTTTAGGGTTTAGGGTTCAGGGTTCAGGTTTTAGGTTTTAGTGGTTCAGGGTTTAGGGTTCAGGGTTCAGGGTTTAGGGTTCAGGGTTCAGGGTTTAGGGTTCAGGGTTTAGGGTTTAGGGTTCAGGGTTTAGGGTTTAGGGTTTAGGGTTTAGGGTTCAGGGTTCAGGGTTTAGGTTTTAGGGTTCAGGGTTTAGGTTTAGGGTTTAGGGTTCAGGGTTCAGGGTTCAGGGTTTAGGGTTAGTGGTTTAGGGTTCAGGGTTTAGGGTTCAGGGTTTA